>NC_133533.1:82586248-82780618 GCF_048544455.1 Silene latifolia
CTCGCTCGTATTCCAGATTCCTAAATCTTATCACCATTTATTCAACTCATATCATTCCCCAAGTCAAATTTCACATCCCCCAATTACTTCTGCAATTCATATTATCACTCTCTTTTCAACTCTCTGAGCGCCTCAACTATTCCTTCATCATTCCACAAGTTCTAATTTAACCAATTTTGATTGCATTTCACTCATTATTTGTAAGTTGTCTCTCATGATCGATTCACCATACTAAAACATTACATGGGCCAACTACCGTCCTAGTGTTTCTAAATTATAAAACTGGATGACTATGTCTAAAATCACTCGCCTGACCGGAAACATATGTCTACGGCTAGGGTGAGAAAACACTCTTTTGGGCTCAGACACAACTCTATGCCCGGATATCCTGAGTTTGCTCAACGCATAAGGATGATGGGAATTAAAATAATTCAGAACGGATATAAAAAGATAGGAAATCAAACAACTTGGAGGGGACATGAAATCCATGACCGACACCTTGAAAGTGCCCTAATAGCACAATTAAAATATGATAAACTTTGGAAAACGATACAACTCAAAACTCAACTCTAATGCAATTCTTACTCAAACTTGACTCAAATGCGAAATGCTATACTAAAACTTTAACATAAAGGTCATTTGTTTCAAATTTCTTGAAAACTTTAATAAAGAGTAGTCCTTCGTAAGATGGTACATGTCAGTGATGTCACAATAGACCAAATTCAAAGTATTACTATTCGATTAGTACAAAACATAACTTAGAGAAGTCAAAATCCGGGTAGGTATATCATTCATTTTCGAAAAGTACGTCACGAGTGGAAAAATAATGAGTAAAATTTCTTATACATGACTTCACAAAACATTATAATTAAAAATAAATAATGAGTAAATAAGGTACATCACGAGCGGAAAAATGAAAGCTTATGTATACTTTCCACAATATTTTCAGTAAATTTGTCAACCTTTAAGATGACAAAATTTTGATGCACACCATTTTATAGCAAAATTCCAAAAAAATAGTTTTACAATACTATTTGATACCGTCGTTAGGTACCAAAAATAAATACCTATTACTACTAACAGAAGTCAGCGGTAAGTCGGGTCGATCTCCACAGGGAGGCGATCACTATCTACTTGTTATTCCAGTCTGTCTAATGTCACTAAGCTGGGGGTTTTGTTGATTTGTTATCTAAACTGACTAACTAATGCAGAAAAAAGAATAAAAAGGGATTAACAATAAAAGGAGAGAATTAGGATTGTCGGGTCACCAATGAATGTCAGATAATTGCAGCTAAGGTCACAAATCGGTCACTTGTATCGGTCTAAGGGGTAGCGAATATCTCCTTCCGGTCTCAATTCACCCTAAAACACTATTAGCTTAGCTTCCGCCCTCACTAAAGCATCCTAATGTTCACTGCAGGTCTTACCCATTCCAATCTTCCGATCCAGGTCAAGGTGCACCAAGATTAATTATCTAATTGCGTCCTCTCAAGTAGACAAGAACAATTAATTGCAGTGATTAACAACAAAGACATGATTTTAGCAACAGATATGCAAACCTAATTAGCAACTAACATCAATTCATTGAATCCCCTAAATTCTAGCAGGAGAATTAGCTAAACATAATAGTGGGTGAAGAAAAAGGGAAAGATAAAGCAATAGAAAGCATAGTAAAGAGATGAAAGAAAGAGAAATAATACTTAGAATAAAGGGAGAGAGAGATTACAAAAGTTCAGATCTGGAAGGAAGAGCAAAGTAACATTCAACAGTATCTGGTTGCAAAGAGGGAGAAAAAGGAGAAAAAAAGAGAGAATTAAACCTAATGACGTCTTTCCTATTTATAGGAAAGACAATTATTAAACCTAAAACACGAACTTAAGCTAAAAATCCCGTGTCCATAGAAAAGTACTCGATCGAGGACTTTAGAACCACTCGATCGAGTAACTTCTAGCAAAAACCTCTCGATCGAGGAATTTAGGTACTCGATCGAACACTTATCAAAAAGGCACCATTCGATCGAGTAGAAAAAGGACTCGATCGAACAAGACATTACTCGATCGAGTACTTTCCAGCGCACAATTCCTGCTTCGCGCACTGAACTTAAAACGGCCGCCATTTCTTAGTTACTTGGAAAAACAGAGCGTTTCTGATGGAGTTGGAAAGCTAAGAGGGCAAGCTTTCATCTTCAATTGGAATCACCTGAAAATCAGTTGTATAACTAGAGATATGGCTCTTCAAAATAGGCACTAGTAATTTGAAGTTCTTCCTTTGCTCGCCTAGCTATCTTACTTCTTTGCGCATCACAATTAGTATTTTCCAAGGTCCGACTCAACTCATCTCATAAATGCATGCATAGGGACATGTATTAAGCTTGATTCCGCTTCTCTTTGGTTCATTCCTGCAAATAAGACAAGAGAAACCAAAGTAGACAATTCGGGGGACATTTGTAGCTAAACACTACTAAATATGCATAAAGATGCGTGCAAATATGGTACAATAAGTCTATATAAAATGCACGCATCACTATTAAACCATATTTGGGTAAAATAAAAAATGCTCATATTCTTCACTTGGTTCAAAATTTTAGGCTAAAATTTACGATGAAATCTTCATTTTCAAGAAAAGGTACCATACTACTAGGGATGATAGTAGTCTTTGTAAAGTGATTAAAATAAGTTTCACCCATGAAAATGAAAAGTAAGTCAAAACTTTTAAATTGCATACAAGGTAAATTCCGACATTAGCAACAAGCGCTAAGTCTTTCTTGTTCAATATGACCCAACAACAAATACAAAAATCCAGTTATCGACTCAAAAGCACAAGTTTCTAAACTCATCCATAGTGGGAAAGAAAAAAATTATCGTAAAAATCTGATTTTTGACCATCCTAATGATATAGAAAATCAACCACTACTATGGAATTGAACAAAGTCATGCAATTATTTGATAAAATTTGAATAAACATGTGTATATATATAAAACCATTTCAAATTGTAAAATGAAGAAGATGACTCAACTACATGGTCGAAACTTGAGAAGACGGATCAAGAAAAGTGGAGTAGAAATGTGTAATTCAAACAATAAATCACAATATGTAAACTTGGATTATTTTAAGATAAATCAATGTCGAAATTACGAGGTTCGAGATAGAATGAAAAGACAAGGTAGAAAAAGTAAATTTTAAACGAATTTCTCAACTAAACAGGCTCACTCAGCCGAGTACTTAGGGCACTTGGTTGAGTGGAAAATTTTCCAGAAGTTTTCCAATTTCTTAATTTTGCCCACTCGGTCGAGTGACTTATCCATTCGGTCGAGTGACTGGTCAACACGCTTGAGTATTACTCTCCTCGATTGGGTTTGGTCTCACACTCACTATCTTTGGCACATTACCCCCAAAAATCGTAACTATTCTATCAACAATCATCACCATTCATGCTTTAATAACGACACTAGCAAGCTCAAATACACAGATAATATTAACATGCCAAGATTTGGGACTACCGTCCCTCACATCAAAACACACTAATCATATTTACAATACATTATTCACGTTATTCAATTCATCCATCCATCACATGTTATCATATTCTACATAAACGATTCTATCATACTATAAACCTATTACGAGTCACAAAACATGTGCATTCATGCCACTTTCACTAATGATCATATTCCATTCCATATTCAAACATACATTAATACCATAACACGGATGCATTCCTATTACGATTCACATCACGATCCCCATACTCCTAACTACCCCCGTAGTGTCCAACTGAGACGATAGGCACTAGCTTTGGCATGAGGGCTCCTACCCATCCAAAAGCGATCTTCTATTATACTCACGCCGGGTTCATTTTACTTGCACTCTCCTAAATTCTTTTTTTTTTTTTCTGTTTTTTTTTTGTTCATTGGTTTTAGATTTCAAAATCGTCGCTCTGATACCACTTTGTAACACTCCAACTATCCGGCCAAGATAATTGGAGCGTTACCATCTCGGTTTCTCGAGGTAGGGTTTTAAAACTCCAATCAAAGAACATTTTATTAATGTAATGTTTAATGATTTACATAAACGTAAACAAATGAATAAATAAAATACAACTCATGACATCTATACTCTTCTAGCCAACTAGACTCGTCTCGTGATATCATCAAGCTCGTCCCGTTTCTCGCGTACTATCCAAACAACCTGAACATAACCTGCTCCCCATATGACAAAAGGATATCATATGGATCGACACAGGCCACCCCAAAAAAGATAGATGATAATGCACAGACATACAAACGTCAGTTTCAATAAATAAATAAAGTGTGACACGACTCGAGTGTGTGAACATACAATGTGACCATGATATGAATGAACCACTGTCAAGTAACCTCCACCACGGTACCGAGGCACGCCCAGACATACCGACAACCACACTAGTATTAGGACACGCCCAGACATACTGATATCCATAAACAGGTACCGGGACACGTCCAGATATACCGGGTCCGGAAACCAACCGGATCCCCTTCCAGACGTCGTGTCTCAACCACACGCGTCCCTCCAAACTCAAATCATTAATTTGCACATCCCTCTTGGAGTGGGAAAGCTCCAAGAGGCGACCCAAGCAGAAGACGGTCTCCCAACCGTCTTCCGTCTCCTCAACAACAACCAACAGTCACAACCATCATATTACCCAATATACATGAAAACACAATAAACACAAGATGCCACACAATATGCCAATTATCGACTCATCCAACCGTCTCAACCAAAATCATGTTATAATGCAATGACAATAAAATACGACTCACATGAGAATTCAAATGCATATTGAAACTGAGTAGGATTAACCTACCTCACAGCAAATCCGCATAAGCAAACCGTCACACAAGCTAGGCCCGTCTCGCAAAATCGTCTCACAAAACACATTTCCTAAAATACGATAATAATACAAATACGTAAAAATATACTCATTTAATCATACAAATATGTATACAAATACGTATAAATATACTAATCCAATACGTATAATATACTAATATATTTATACCAACATGTATAAATATACTAATACATTATACAAATATGTATACGACTAATTAAATAAATAAAACCCATCTTATACTATACAAATCCGACTCAACCAAAATACCACCACCACCTCCGATGCCACCGTGGACCACCACCACCAGCCGTGGTGGCCACGGCTGTAGATACCTCATTTCTGCACCTTCCGCAAACCACCCGGTGATGATTGGGCCGCATGTTTGGTACACGGAACGACTTATGACAGTTCGTAAGTTTATCTTCAAGTGATAGCTCAAACACTTGTGTCTACCTCATAGTCGTCATCTACGCACCGATACGGTCGTTTTGACAGTAATTAGAGTACATTTGGAGTTTGGGTCAAAAACCGTCTTCATTTTCTAATAACCGTTTAAAATGCCGAGTCAGAATGTTCTGGAATGTTCCGGATATTTCTATTCCATATTTTCCAATCTTTTAATCTTTGGTAACATATATCCCGAAATTATCATATAAAATATTAAGGAAATAAGATCAATCCGCTATTCCATAATAGAAACGCGGAAATCTTTCTTCCGCAGGAGGAAACCACTGAGGAAAGGACGCAGCAGGTGTTGCGCCTCTTCCAAGAGACGCAGTGCTTGCTGCGCCTCTTCCTCAGTCCTTTTCTGCGTATTTTTCGTATCTTTTTGAGATTCACTTCCAAAGTTTCTCCGAAATCCTAATTCCGTCGTGTGATTTGTATAAATAGAGACCTTCGGTCTCACATATTTCTCACGCGAGTGTCCGCCCTTCTCTTCCCCCTTTGCATTCTAGACCACGTTCTTACTTTTTGGCGTCTACGTGCTTGAACTATCGACCACGTAAGCTCGGATCTTTCTGAGTACCAGCCTCGTTTTGCATGACCGACCAATTTGACCAACTCCACATCAATCAACTTTAATCAATCTTATTCGTTTTCCTCTTAGAGGGCACTTTCGTCGTACATTCGAGTCGAGCATCACGAAACGTTAACTTAGTCAATCTCGTTTCGTCAAACATGTAAGTCTGAGGGTGTAAATCCTTCTTTTAATATTGTTCTTTGTTTTGTAATCATAATTTAAGATTTACGTCGAAAGCACATTCAAAACCGATTTATAAAACCTTGTTTCAAACTCTTTTACGGATTAACAGGAGACAAACGTCGAGAAAGGACGCAACAACTGCTGCACCTCTTTGCAGGGACGTAGTATCTGCTGTGCCTCTTCCTGAGGCTGCCGCAGTTCCTGCTTCCTTTCTTCTTCCTTCGTCTTTTGTTCCGCTGTTTGTTTTGTTTCGTCTTTGTTTGTTCATATTTCTTTTAACATGATAATTCTAATATGATATTTTTAACATGTAATTCATTAATAATTTATCACCTTTCAAATCCCGACTTAAATCCCTTATAATTCATATTTGCGGGTTTTCGTCATTAAAATCAATTCGGCTTTAGAGGTTCGATTCATTAATATTGAGTCTCTGGAATTCATCATTGATATATTTGCACCTGTTATTTATCGTCGCCATCATTAGTTCGTCATTAATAACCTGTTTGTCTTAGTTTGTTTAATTTGTAATTAACCTATTAATCTTATAATTAATTCGTTCTAATTAGTTTTGTTCATGTTTTATCGTTTTTATGACCTAATCACATGTAAAATAATCTGTTAATCACTTCCATCCCATCCGAGTCAAATATCATTAATCAAGCATTAAATTTACCAATGAATATTAACGATTTGCAAATCCGGCTTCACAGCCAGAACTGAGCTCGGGAACAGACGCATCGTCTGCTGCGCCTCTTCCAAGGGACGCAGCTCTGCTGCGCCTGTTCCTGGTTGAGTTCTGTCTCTGAACTCCCGTTTCTGCTTTGACTTAGTTTATTAATTACGTCTTAATGAACTATTAATCGTATTATCACCTAATAATCTGTTCGTTTATTTATTTATTCTTCTTTTCTCAAACCATCCGTTTTAAATGTATTTTCGACATAAATCAATTAACCAAATGTAATTATTGTAATTTTCCTTATTGTATTTTAATTGTATTTCTACTGTCGTATTACTTGTATGCTCTCACATGTAATCAACCTTAATTTCTAGCTTGATATTATTGTATGCTAAATTACGTGATAACCGACTTAGTTTAATTCTCACATGTTAGGATTAAAACGTTGCTTGTTGCATTGCATGCATATAATCGACAACATATCGAGTATAGATAATTTCCCTAATCATTAGTAGAGGCCGCTATCGAGGTGGGCGGGATTAGGTGTTCGATCAAAAGAGCTTCCTAATACGTACCCTCACCCCTTACTCCAGATCTCTGTGAACATCCGTGTTCATTGGCATCCACGAGAGTCATTCTAGATATAGAAGGCTAAGGGTACCGAGTTCTTGATGTTCATGTCACTACTTTGTGTCTTGACATGACACGAGGTATTTGAACGGTTTCTAATTTTCCACAATAAATTGGTGGCGACTCCACAAATGCACAAAAGCTTGCTCGCTTTCGCCCCCCGAGCGACCCCTGTGGGCCCACGTCCACAGTTTGGCGACTCCGCTGGGGATTAATGCACTTACGTGTAGCTAAGGGTGAAACTTGAACAAGGTTAGGGAATCGTTTGTACAAGACAGTTGTTGGTTTTCATAACTCGGGCTTCCTAGACCGTTTATTCGGCCTTCCTAAGGCCCAACCCAACCCATTCGACCAATCGTCCCGTCTAGACGGTCCAAATTCTTATTTGGGCCTAAGGATGGATAGCGATTGACGTCATCCATACCATGGTACTTACTCTTGTTTGTATCAAGGACTTTCACTACTCGAGGAAATGGACTAGGAATCGGCCTTACTCCTGTTTGGTACGAGCCTCTCCACCGACCCCGGGTTTGATTGTTCTGTATGGCAACCCACCCTTTAAGCCAAAACCCTTTTAAATGCACTCAGCATCCCGTTATAATGCCTGTATGAATGCTTGTACCATATGTGATCACCATTTCTAAACAAAACCATGGCGATTTTTGTAAAAAAAAAAATCAAAATCCCTTTCAAAATGTAAAGTTTTCGAAAATAAGGCCCAATATTAGCGCAAAATCAGTCAAAACTCTGTCCAATTGTCGAGTCAAAGTTCGGGCCTCAAAGCCCATTTCAAAACCTCACTTCGAGTCCACTCCTACAACTACACTACAGTTGACTAGGACAATATTTTCAAGCTTTGTCATTTCTTCAAAACTCACTTAACACAAGTGGCACACTCCCACTCCACAAGTCAAATCGTTTTTTGAGTAAGTGTGCTAGAATGATCGATCATGTTTTGATTCGTCGTCGATCTATTATTCAGTTTCCAAGATGCCTGATACAAGCGACGTGAGTAACAGCCAACCCCTGAATGGTAATGATCAAATCCTAGCCGCGCTAACTCGTCTCCTAGTCACCCAAGACCAAGTGTATGATCGCCTCGATACCATCGAGGGCCGAATAGTTGCTGTGGAAATGAGGTTGCCTCCTCGAGAAAGTGAAGTGTCTGATGAATTTGTGAATAACTTCGGGGATGAAAATCCTTTTATGGGAGCACATGAGGTTAACCCTCCCGTAGGTATGACTGCAGCTGAGAAACGACTTCAATACTTGGAGGAACAATTGATGTATCTCAAAGGGAATGATATCTATAGGTAAAATAATCGCAAATACGAGGCCATGAGTTCCAAATTGCCAACCAACTTCAACATGACGGATATCCCTAAATTCAAAGGGCATGAAAACCCTTTGAACCATATCCGTGCCTTCAAGGATTACATGTCTATCAAAGGCATTAAACCCGAGATGTTCTTAAGGATCTTTCCTTCATCTTTGGACACCATCCCGAGACAATGATTCTATTCTCTAGAGCACAAGAAGATCGACACCTGGGACGATGCCGCAATTGAGTTTGCTAAGCAATATGCGGATAATGCCGAAATCCAAGTCAATATGCGCACTTTAGAGGTTCTTACCCAAAATGATAAAGAAGGTTTCACCGACTTCCTAAGTAGGTGGAGGAAGACTAGTACCCAACTTGTTGAACATCCAGATGAAGCTACCCTCGTGGAGAAATTCGTGGACAATTTAAAGCCCATCTATGCAAGTCATTTGAGGTACCAAAACATTAAGACTTTCAAAGACTTAACTGTACTAGGAACAAGGATCAAAGATGACATCCGTAAAGGGCTCTTGTCCAAAACGGTAGGTCGTGCATATCAAGGCTCAACAAGTCGTTCTTACGGCTCTACTAGCAAGACTGATGAATTTAACCTTATCGAGCCATCTAAGAAGAGTACCCCACCAAGAAAGTTCACAAATATTGGGGATACATACTCCAATGCTCTAAAGAGATGGATGAAACATGGTAAGCTTCAACCCATAGGCCCCACGCCTGAACCAGAAAAGAAATCCAAGTTCTGGGATGAGAATTCGTACTGCGAATATCATAGAGGTAAGGGACATGATACAGAAAAATTCTACAAGCTAAAACATGTACTTCAAGACATGATTGAAGACGGTCGCCTACCAATACCACCTGGAGGTAAGCCTAACAACACTCAGAATCCTCTTGGAGTTCTGATCATCACAAGTGATGAATCTACCTTAGATTGCTCGCATCTTATCTCTCCAAAAGAAGAGGTAATCAACGGGATATGGACGGATAGCGAGGAAGATGTCTACCTCCAGGATATTCCCTTAATCAAAAGCGCCGAAAGCATCATAGATGAGATCATTGCCACACTGGACACAGAAATCAATTCAAATCAGAAGGAAGGGTGGAGAAAGTCGATCAAGTGGACAAACAACCAAGGAAGACTCTTCAAGCTCACCACTGGAGAAGGAGAGATGTTCAAAGGAGAACCAGAAGACGATGAATTCGAGTCAGAGTCAGAGTCGGAGTCAGAGTCGGAGTCTAGAGAAGTCCCTAGAGAGTCTCCTCCTGTCGTCACTCCCATTCCCCTTGTTTCTCCTAGCTTAGCATCAAGTAGTAACAGCAGTTCGGGAAATGTCCCAACGGTCGTCCCTTTACCGCCACTGACTACTGAACATATGGCTTCTTTGTTTCAACTTTTCTCAAATTTTAATATGAATAAATCAGGTTCTGCTTACTCTTTGTGTTATTCTGAATGCAATTCTGTTTACGATGCAATTCTGTTTACGATGATAATGAGGATGACCCAGACCCAGACTCGATCGAAATACCTCCCTACATAGCCAAAGAAATACTACAAGAGGGGGAAGGGGGGCCAGTAATAAAAAACACTGAACCCATCAACGTAGGAACCGAACTAGAACCCCAAGAACTTAGGATAGGGACGACCTTGATCTCTACTGAAAGGGCCAATTTCATAGACCTCCTACACGAGTTCAAAGACGTTTTTGCTTGGTCCTACAAAGACATGCCAGGGATCGACATGAACATTGCAGAGCATAGAATACCGATTAAACCAGGTTTCAAACCCGTAAAACAGAAGCTTCGTCGAATAAGGACAAAATGGGCTCTTAAGATCAAAGAAGAAGTCGATAAGCAATTCAAAGCCGGGTTCATCAAAGTTTCGGAGTACTCAGACTAGGTAGCCAACATAGTACCCGTACCCAAAAAGGATGGGAGAATCCGTGTTTGTGTTGATTTCAGAGACTTAAACAAAGCAAGTCCTAAGGATGACTTTCCTCTACCACATATCGACATATTGGTGGACAATACAGCAGATCACGCGTTGTTATCCTTCATGGATAGATACGCAGGATATAACCAAATCAATATGGTCGTAGAAGATATGCATAAGACCGCCTTCGTCACTCAATGGGGGTACCTATAGCTATACGGTTATGCCGTTTGGATTAATCAATGCCGGAGCTACATATCAACGCACCGCAACTACGCTATTACATGACATGATGCATAAAGAAGTTGAGGTATACGTAGATGACATGATTTTCAAGTCCAAGGATAGAGAGGGGCACATTGCGAACCTTCGCAAATTCTTCTCCAGGTTACGAAAGTACAACATGAGACTCAATCCTCAGAAATGCGCCTTCGGGGTAACATCTGGTAAACTCCCGGGATACGTTGTTAGCCAACGAGGGATAGAAAAAGACGCTTCCAAGATCAAAGCACTAATCGAAATACCGCAACCTCAAACATAGAAAGAAGTTAGAGGATTCCTAGGTAGGGTGCAATACTGATGTGAATACGAATCACCTTGATGAAATAATTCTCGAAACAAGCAACCAAGACAACCCGAGTCACCAAGCATGGATCGGTTCGAATAAGAGTCGAGAAAAGTGCATTATCACCCGCCAATGGGACGGGTAAAACCGTGTGGAGCAAGGATGAACCTCGAAAATGGGCCAGACCAAATGCATTGAATAAACTCACCTAGTTTTTGTCATAGCCTAGTTTCTACAAAGGTCTTACCTAGTTTTTGGTTTAGTCTTGCCTAGTTCTTCCACATAGCCTAGAATTCACAACAAGGCATTAAAGACTAGCCTTGGGCATCAAGTATTTCGGCCTATATAAGGTTTGTAGTCCTCATTTGTTTATCATCCAATTTTGAAGTAAAAACTTGAGAGTATTCTCTAAAAACTTGTCTTGTCTTCTTGTGTTGTTACACGAGTAGTTTGGCTTAAGAGGTCGAAACGCGATTTCGTACCTTGCTTGAACGAGGGACGTGATCCTAAGTTTAAGTCTGATTGTTTGACGAGTATCAAACAATTCACCCATTGGCGTAGCTATAGGTCTAGCTACGACAAATATCCCATTGTTTTCGAGGTCTTCATTGATCTTGAAACAAATATCCGCTTTATTTCAAAACACAAAAACAACCCTACAAAAATGTCTTCCGCTTCCGCCAAAATTCACATCAATTGTGGTATCACAGCTTCGGCTCTTGATTTCCATTAATCGAGACCATCAAAAAAAAAAAAAAAAGTTTCGAGATTTCAAGCAACCAACATCAAAAATGAATTTCGACGATCCGAACTTTCTCAAGAATCTTCAAAGGGCTTTAAAGAATTTACAAGAAAACGATCCCAAGTGGATGCCGAGACGAGAACGAGCCGTTGAAGAGTTCAAGGTCAGTGAACTACCCGAGTTCACGGGAGGCACGGACCCCGAGGATTATCTCGATTGGGAGAGACAAATCGAACAAATGTTTGATTTCAAAGTTCTGGATGACGCGAAACGATGCAAGTACGCTATTCGAAGACTTAGTGGAGGGGCTTCACTATGGTACGAGAATTTGAAAGCAAGGCGTGCTCGCGCTGGAAAAAAGAAATTATCATCTTGGGATTCTCTTAAACGCAAGTTGCGTAAGAAATATGTTCCAGCAACTTATACGCTTACGACTTATCGTAAGATCGCCAATCTCAAACAAGGGAGTCCGACAAGTAGTGTTAGTGAACCCAAGTCGGCTGCCACCCCTAGTTCCACGGCAAGAACGCCCGATTCTAAGGAAACAAGTCTCTCCAAAGCACGATGTTTAAAGTATCCGGGGTTTGGGCATTATCAAAGCACGTGTCCAAATAAACGATTGATTACCTCGAGAGATGTTGTTGCTTGTCGGGATAAGTTGTTTGATGAGGAGGAACGATTGGGTGATGTGTTCAAACTCGAAGAAAGAGAAAAGGGCGAGATTATGGAGCCATTGAGTGATGATGATCAAATTAAAGATGTGATCGAAGATGACATATTTTCCAACTTGTATGAACCTCATACAAGAGGTACTTCTTTATTTGATCCAAATCTACCAATTGTTTTTGATGAAGAATTGGAAGAAGTTTATGATGAAACTCACATGGAAGAAGGTGATCCTACAAGTTATGACGATGCAACTCAAGATAATCCTAATCTTGTGCCAATCTCGGATGAGGAATTCAAGGATGTTTTCTCCGAGGAACTACCCGCTGGTTTACCACCTATTCGAGGGATTGAACACCAAATCGATCTCCTACCCAGAGCTCCCTTACCAAACAAAGCCGCCTATAGATGCAATCCAATGGAGACAAAGGAATTGCAAATCGAGGAATTGATGGAACGAGGTTATGTGCGCGAGAGCATAAGTCCATGTGCTGTCCCTACTCTATTTTCTCTAAAGAAGGATGGGACGTGGCGAATATGCGTTGATAGTCGAGCCATGAACAATATAACTATCAAGTATTGTTTTCCTACCCCAAGGCTTGACGACATGCTTGATGAGTTACATGGATCCAAAACCTTTTCTAAAATTGACTTGAGGAGTGGTTATCACCAAATGCGAATGAGAGAAAGGGATAAGTGGAAAACCGCGTTCAAGACTAGACATGGGTTATACGAGTGGACCGTCATGCCATTCGGATTAACCAATGCTCCGAGTACTTTTATGCGACTCATGAACATGATACTCAAACCTTTCTTGAGCAGATATGTTACCGTCTACTTGGATGACATTTTGATCTACAGCCGGAGCAAGGATGATCATTTCAAACACTTTCGCGAGGTGTTCAATACGCCCCAAGAGCAACAACTCCATGGTAGAAAGGAGAAGTGTTCAGTCTTGGTCGAGAGCGTTATCCTTCTTGGCTACAGGGTTTCAAAAGACGGAGTTTCGGTCGATCAATCTAAAATTGAAGCAATTAAGTCGTGGCCTACTCCTAAGACCATCACGGAGGTCCAATCGTTTCATGGACTCGCCTCATTCTATCGGAGGTTCATTCGAGACTTTAGTACCATTACTAGTCCTATCACCGAGGGTACGAAGAAGGGAACCTTCGTATGGACCACAGCCGCTCAAAAGGAGTTCGAAACCATTATTCAAAAACTTTGCGAGACACCGTTATGGGCACTCCCGGATTTCACTCAACCATTTGAGGTGGAATGTGACGCAAGTGCTGTTGGAATTGGAGCCGTACAAATACAAGGAAAGCGACCCATCGCTTATTTCTCCGAGAAATTGAATGGATCCAGGCTCAATTACTCGACGTACGACAAAGAATTTTATGCTATCGTGAGAGCTCTTCAACATTGGAGTCACTACCTTTGGCCGAGTCATTTGATCCTGCACTCGGACCACGAATCACTGAAGCACATCAATGGACAACAAAAGTTAAACCCACGACATGCCAAGTGGGTGGAGTTCCTACAATCCTTTCACTTTTCATCAAAGTATAAACATGGCAAGAGTAATGTGGTGGCTGATGCTCTCTCACGACGGTACTCATTATTGAACGTGCTCGATGTCCGATTACTTGGATTTGAGGCATTGAAGGATTACTACGAGCATGATCCCGACTTTGGAGAAACCTTCGAGATTTGCAAGCCCGGAACTCATGATGAGTTCATTATTCAAGATGGTTTCCTCTTCAAAGGTAGTAGACTTTGTGTTCCAAAACTTCCAACTCGGGAACTCCTTATTCGAGAAGCTCATGGAGGTGGACTTGGAGGACATTTCGGGGTAAACAAAACTGTAGATATTCTCAAAGAGCATTTTCATTGGCCCCAACTGCAAAGAGACGTGCAGGATGTGATACGAAGGTGGGAACCGTATCAAGTGAGAAAACCGTATCAATCACCAATTGATAAATACATTGATGAGAAGCTATATGGTGGGAACTCTAATTCCTTATTGAAGTCAATTTTCATGGAAGCTCATGATGATATTGTTGCTTCGAGCAACCATTATTTGGATTTTGGTAGAATTGTGCATGGAAGGTGGTGGGAAGGAAATCACAAGAAAGTAAAGCACAAGCAAAGATGGCACAAAATGGTTGTGATTGACAATACTCATTACAAATTCAAATCACCGGAGAGGGATAAACATGAAGACTACATTGAAGATGATGAGCTGAAGAAGAGATCAACGGGGTGCGTAAACTGCTTCATGTTCTTAATCAAGTTTGAATCTAACTTCCAGATTTGTTTTGATCCCGGTGGCATCAAAGATGATTCGACTACGTGTTCGGGCTTGTTCGGGTTTATAATATTCATCTTTGATCCCGGCATACTGAGGCAAGAATTGAGGACAATTCCTTTCAAAGGGGGAGGAATTGATTGTTGGAAATCTATATCTCATTTTTAACATATTCATATATGTTTCAAATTAATTTAGTCATAAAATTAATTACAAATCTTATGCATGCAAACTAAAACAAAAGAGATAAGAAAATCAATTTCTCACCAAATAAATTTCGGTCAAATGGGCACCAACAAGATCTCCTTCTTGTTAGTTCTTGAGCTTTCCAATATTGGATGAACATACATGACCTCAAAATAGAAGCCCTCCAATTAGTAGCACCCAAGACTATCCCTTAAACCCACAAACTAATATGTACTAGATATTTATATTGTGGTTTACCTTAAAATTGATTACTAATACTCATATATTACACTGATAATTTTAGTAATCTTTTGAAAAAATTTGAATCAAAAACTCATCTTTTTGATGAAGATTAAAGAGAGAGAAGAGAGGAAAAATACATGAACTTTTTGCATGTAATGTATTGAATGAATGATGAGTGAATTAATCCCCTTACCCATTTCATTTTCACGGTTGGAACAAAGAAAAATAGGGCATCTATTTTCACTTTTTGTCTTCACAAGAAATAGATGTGTAAGAGTAGGTGTAAGGCTAGTTGTAGGTAGGCATCATCATGCCATTTTATTAAATAAAATAAAACAACCAAAACCCACTAACTCTTTCCATATTTCGGTCCATATATGCATTAAATGGACTACCATTTTATTTTGTCAATTTGTCATTTGTCACACAATATGTCACATGTAGTATGATACATGTTACTAATTAATTAAATGCATATTTATCACATAAATATCATTTTATAAATTAATTAAATTACATTCAACAAATTGACTAGTGATACTTGATCAAATAAATAAAATGGGTCATATAATTATAATTCACAATATCTTGGAATTATAATCAACCATTCATTCTTATCTTTATTGTTTCTCAAACAATAAACAATTTTAGTAATAAAGCATTTTATTTACTAAAATAAATCTTATTTAATCCCATTACAATAAGATATCAATATTTTCTCTCACAAATTGAATTGTTCAATTTTAAGGAATTAATTAATCTGTATCGGTATACAATTAATTAACCTTTTCAATTAAGGGAATCGTCCTTTAGGTGTGACCTCAAGGGATCAACTGATCACCACCGTCGCACGACAGTAATGTCAAACTCTAGCCAGCCAATCATTACCGATATGTGTGGACCAGTTGACTATATATATTATGTATCATCCCTTCCGTATTCTTGTAATGAGATTTAATAATGATATTTAAATCATGTGATCGCACTATTGTTGAGGACACATTTCCCAACAATCTCCCACTTGTCCTCGACAAGTGTGCGTCACCAATTCTCTTGTCCTATTACTATCATAGATACCTTCCGAGCGTGGCCACGCATTTCCAGTTCATTACTCCTCGAGTGGCCCTGAGATATTGTTTTAACCCTGACAAGGGGGTGGACAATTCCTATCGCACTTATTCCCTTCGACTAGCCACAACCATCATAACCCAAAATATGCCCATTTGACCCCATTTACGAAGGTCGTAGTAACACAAATCAAAGTTAATCTGAAACTGTGCCATCTTAGGTGAACAGTCTTTAGTCAAAAGAATCGACTCATTAGAATGCTATAGTAGCTCTCGCCACGACCAGGCTTTATAAATTTGCCAGAACTCTATAAGCGGTCACTGCCCGACAAAGTGTTCCTAACAGTCTGCCTATGTGATCGACTAGTCATCTCACACGACTCTATGGCACTTGAACTTGCCATCAATCGCATCACACTTTAGTCACTTCGAGACGTCACCTCATGTAAGTGACTATGGGCGAATACAATGCTAATCCGTGTTCACTTTAACGGGGTTCAATTGTCTCTACAACCCGTTTGGATGTAACAAAGTATAATAAATGAGTTTTAAAGAAAAAACTCGAACGACAAATGCGATTATCACATATGAATAGTCAATGCCTGATTACTATTTCATGTTCTATAATCTAATTTGATCTTGTATGTAGTTGTTCATTTCAATTCAATTGAAATGACATGACTCATCATGTTTAGCCTTTGAGAAGGCTTTGGTTAGTAGGTTTTATCAACTTCTTGTACCTTACTCAACCTTACTACATACTCGTTTTCCTTTGTAATGTATACATTTGCATCACAAAACTTTCTGAGTACGTGTCGATATCCAATCAAGACATAGGTCCTCTAGTCTAAGAATAGCTCCCACTTTGTTTTCACAGTGTGGGACTCATCCTCTTGCACATCTCATGATTGCAAGTGTACTCAATTTCCGTTATAAATATCTCTCATTGTTCTTTATTGCCTAGAACGATTCTAGAAAATCTACTTCTTAATTAACATAGCCACAATGGTATCTTAACCATCCTAATGTGTTTTGATTATGGTTTTGTTAGAAACCATGTGCAATCTCAATTGTCAATTGTCACTTGTGTAATACCCTTACACAAAATTGCATCATAAACACTTTGCTTTACTTCCTTAATGCTTCTGTAAGCACTTAAGGGTAATCTTTATGGCTTACATGGTAAAGATTACTTAAATTCGATTTTGAAAACAATTCATCATACTCAAAGTATATGAAGTGTTATACATCATTACTTATGTAATTGATCCGGCAGCGGAAGCAAATGGAATCAATCAAATATGTTCAATTTAATTGAACTAGTCATGAATCTTATCAACGTAAGACTTCTTATTGACACTAATATCATGTGGATTTATCTTCATAAATATGGATATTAAAGATGTATTATAATACTCCAAAAGTCTTAAATCATTCCCAATGATCAATATGTCATTCACATATAAGACTAATTAACATTTTCGTAACTCCCACTAAACTCCATGTATAAACACAACTTCTCGACTTATCGAGAAAAGTTTTATCACATGATCAAAACATTGATTCCAACTCATTGATGTCCTACTTAAGATTCTCTCTTAAGTTTCACATTATCTTAGGATTGCAAGAATCTATAAAACTCATGACATGTATTGAATACATTCCTTCTATTGAAGAAGTGGGTTTTAGATTCACTTGCTGTATGCATATCCTCATAATGAAACACAATCCCTAAGAAGATCCAAATAGACTTAAGCATTTCAATTAGTGCAAAACTCTTTGCAACCAATCTTGCTTTGAAATATCTCTTTATTAGTGCAAAACCCTTTGTCACTAATCAAGCCTTTTAATTTCGGATTTTCATGGCTCTAAGCCTTGTATTGAGTTGTGACTTAAACACTCTCATGTAAGTCATATGTTTATTACTTTCCAGAAGTAATCAACTTGAATCAAACAATTTCTTTTGTAAGTTATAAGCTCTTTACTTTCTTAAAAGTAGCATGAATTCATTATTTTTAACAAGTGACGAATTTAACCTCCTAGGTTTTAAAGAAACAACGTCTTGCACAAAACGTCTCATGTAGCCAAAAAAGACCAATTTCTTGCGACATAACATTCTTTGTGGCTCTTGAATAATTTTCTCTCACTCTGTCTTCTAGAAATAAACTTGTATTTTAGAAAGACAGCTTCACGAGCCACAAACCCGGTGTACTCGTGATTATTAAAAAAGGGAAAAATGAGCATTTGTTTCTTGTAAAAACTTACAAATATGGTATATTACCATTTCATATCTCATATGATTTAGTGGAAAATAATTTTAGACAAAATGATAAAATCCCCAAAAGAATCAAGTAACTCAAAGTAACTTGATTGAAGTCCAAACCATATCGAATAGCGTTTGATTTCTTATCTAATCACACATTATTCCATAATGCGTGCTAAGAGAGATTAACTTGTGATACTATATTACATTTCCTTTGGCTTATATCAAAGTCTTCACTTTGATAATCCCATCACGACTAAATCGTGATTCTTTGAACACTTTGAACTTCTTCAAAGATTTCTCTATTTACCTTATTAAGTGAACATATTAGTGTCAACTTAAATCGTTGGTAGAAGAAAATGATCAACCTATTTTGGATCGATGATTTACAACCTCGATCTCCTTTTCAACCAAAAGGCACGAGACATCTTGCTTTGAATACAAGATACGCATATACCATTAACAATCTAATGGTTTCAAGAGTACTCGATAACTCCTTGCGTTCATCATTCCAAAATTTAAGGCTTAATCTTGGGTTACCAATTTGAATCTTACATCATCTACATGATATATCATTCTAGTTTGGTTTAGAATATAATCACCTTGATAATAGGCTAGCCATACATCAAATCGTGGTGTATAGAGTCACAAAAGTGAAAACCTCTTTTGTATCTTAACAAGTTTATATTCTTATTTAGAGTTTATGCACTTAATAGTCACAATTAAGTACAACTTTAAATCCAAAAACTAGATTGAGTACACAATTTCTCTATCTCTCGACATTATTGTTGCTAGTCGTCATATTCTAATCATCTTATGTGTCGAATACAAAGATGAAAACCTCCACTGGTTTCTAATATTGACGAAGTGGTACTAGCAAAATTTATTTTTACTCAAATAAACATTTAAAGAAGAAGGTCCCGTTAGATGTCCCACAACTAACTTGTTGATTCTTCAATAATTTGGGGTAGTTTCCTTTCTTGTGTCCAACATTTAAGACAATGGAAACTTTATTGGTCGGGATTGATAGGTTTAGTATCGTCATTTCTCAATAACTTTACTTTTAACATTACCTTGTAACAATTCCATTATTATCTTTATTTCTTGAACCTCGTCCTCATCTTAACGGTTTAAGAGAATGCTCCCACAAATTTCAATGAGTCTTTGCTTTGAGAAGCAAAATTGAATTCATGAAGATTACTCTTCATTTGTTCATTTTAGTCTTAAAACTTTCATTGAAGTGGTTGCGTTATTTTGGTCAATTTTGATTTCCAACAAATCTAGTTACCAAAATTAGAAACAATTCATTGTAAGTAGATGTGTTAGTCAAGAATCAAAAACCTGTTTGATAATGAATAACTTTAATCTATACTCTTTACAAGAGATCCTTAGCAATGGTTCATTTGAGGTTTTAGAAGCAAATTCACATTTGTCTTTAGTTACGATGTTTTAATGGAGATTTGAATCAAAAATCGAAATGATATCGTATATGAATTGTGGTAAAGAAATAGAACAATATGATAACGGAATAGTAGAAAAAACTTAACATTTATTATTTCATTAATACTTGTAAACAAGTAAAGCATTTACATAGTGACCTCTACCCAACTATGATAAATGATTCCGAGATCCAAATTCATATTAACTTGGGCACGGGATAGCCGATGGAACCCTTATCAATATAACTCGGTGGACTAACTCTTTAATCGATTCTACTTTTAGAACTCTCGGTCGATAAAATTACTCTAATATTTATCTATAGCCCGGAACACATGCGACTATGGTCACGAATACTTCCGTTGAGCTCAATCCAAATTTCGAATAAATGTGTCCATGATCCAAACCCACATTAACTTGGGCACGGGATAGCCGATGAAACCCTCATCAACATGAATTCGGTGGATAGACATTTATCACCCACTTCCCCTACGTAACAAGGTTTGTACCCCGGGATGGCCGAGTGCACTCCCTCATGAAATAGGTTTTCATGGTTTCTACTTTTTGGTAAGGCTATGTCTCAATTGTTTATTTTTAGCGAGAGGTCATGTCAATTTATTATCTATCACGTTTTAAGTGAACTAAAGCAGTGAACTACGATAATTGTAATTGACACGGTCGATATACTCGATTAAAATAACAATGCATGTTTTAGTTATGGCGATTTAGCGATGCATGCGACATATAAATAAAATGCAAAGCATAAATTAAATCCTAGTATGGCCTTCCTAAAATAGAAAATCTAATTAACTATTACATATTCGGAAACCAACTCCATTGATCCCTTGAACTTTGGTTGAGGCACGCATCTCGAGGTAACACCGTCTTTAAGTATCGCCTTCTTGAGTGACACCGTATTGAAGGAACTCCGGAATAAATAAATTACATAACAAATTACATAATTTCCTATTATACATTTGTAATTAAAATAAAATACATCTATTAAATTACAAAACGGTGATACGAGATCACAATAAATTACAACCGAATCGATATTCCCATACATTTCGGGTAATATCAATTAAAAACTAAGGCCATACAAGGTAAAATTACATAATTCAAAAATTACATAAGATAAAATTATGACAATCATAAATAAAATGCAGCATTATAATATGTATGAACATGCCCAATTTTATGCTAAATCGCCTTTAAGGAGCCAATATCGTATATTACACTGTTTTTACGGATTTGCGTGATTCAACGTTTTATAATCACGATAATTACATAAATTCATATTTATGCACACGTTAATTACCCTAACTTCTTAGGACTCAAAATTAGTCTTCACTAACTATTTGACTATAATTAACTTATATTACTTAAAATTGTTCATTAATGGACTCAAAAATACAATAAAATACTATAAACTTCAATTAAACCACAAAAATTCAAATAAATTTGAAATTTGAAATTTAAACTCATGAACATTCTGGAAAAATACCATGACACTCATAATATTCAAAAACTTATGTTAAAAATTTCGAAAGTTATCGGGAAAAACAATGTTGCGGTTTATCGGATTTATCAATAAAAATCATAAAAACATGAGAAAAATTATATTCAT
This sequence comes from Silene latifolia, assembly GCF_048544455.1. Taxonomy (NCBI): domain Eukaryota; kingdom Viridiplantae; phylum Streptophyta; class Magnoliopsida; order Caryophyllales; family Caryophyllaceae; genus Silene; species Silene latifolia. The sequence goes on from NC_133533.1 coordinate 82,608,011, forward strand.
CAACTTTTCAATTTTAGATCTGAAAAAGATAATAAAATGCAACATGTGACGTTTTTTCTTAGTCATGAAGTATGTTTTAGCAATTTTTCACTAATTAAGTCACTATTTATGCTATTTTTCATCAAAAATCCATAAATCATGCATGAAGACTTAATTATAGCCTATTATTTTACACACATCTTGTAAAATTGCATGTGACAACATACTAAATTTTTATGACCAGATTCGAAATATTTCTCATATTAACCTATTTTTCATTTAAATTCGATTTTTAACATGAAAAATCCATATTTCGAGCATAAAAACTCATAAAATTATAAAAATTTCCAGATCATTTAACAATAATATATGTGAAAACATATCCAAAAACCACTGGAAAATTCGAAGTTTAGCTAATTTTCGTCCAAAAATGACATTTTTATCATAAAAATCACATTTTAATGCCAATATTATATAAAATGAACAATAAAATTCATAAATTAACCAAAATATCCTAAAAACATTTTAGGACCAGAAACTTTAACATGCATAATAAATTTCGTGATATTTCATAATAAACACAAATTTATAAGTTTTGTTTGTTAATCATATAACTCGGAAAAACAAAAACCGATTTGCATGCAAACAACCTTATGCTCTGATACCGCTTGTTGGAAATCTATATCTCATTTTTAACATATTCATATATGTTTCAAATTAATTTAGTCATAAAATTAATTACAAATCTTATGCATGCAAACTAAAACAAAAGAGATAAGAAAATCAATTTCTCACCAAATAAATTTCGATCAAATGGGCACCAACAAGATCTCCTTCTTGTTAGTTCTTGAGCTTTCTAATATTGGATGAACATAAATGACCTCAAAATAGAAGCCCTCCAATTAGTAGCACCCAAGACTATCCCTTAAACCCACAAACTAATATGTACTAGATATTTATATTGTGGTTTACCTTAAAATTGATTACTAATACTCATATATTACATTGATAATTTTAGTAATCTTTTGAACAAATTTGAATCAAAAACTCATCTTTTTGATGAAGATTAAAGAGAGAGAAGAGAGGAAAAATACATGTACTTTTTGCATGTAATGTATTGAATGAATGATGAGTGAATTAATCCCCTTACCCATTTCATTTTCACGGTTGGAACAAGGAAAAATAGGGCATCTATTTTCACTTTTTGTCTTCACAAGAAATAGATGTGTAAGAGTAGGTGTAAGGCTAGTTGTAGGTAGGCATCATCATGCCATTTTATTAAATAAAATAAAATAACCAAAACCCACTAACTCTTTCCATATTTCGGTCCATATATGCATAAAATGGACTACCATTTTATTTTGTCAATTTGTCATTTGTCACACAATATGTCACATGTAGTATGATACATGTTACTAATTAATTAAATGCATATTTATCACATAAATATCATTTTATAAATTAATTAAATTACATTCAACAAATTGACTAGTGATACTTGATCAAATAAATAAAATGGGTCATATAATTATAATTCACAATATCTTGTAATTATAATCAACCATTCATTCTTATCTTTATTGTTTCTCAAACAATAAACAATTTTAGTAATAAAGCATTTTATTTACTAAAATAAATCTTATTTAATCCCATTACAATAAGATATCAATATTTTCTCTCACAAATTGAATTGTTCAATTTTAAGGAATTAATTAATCTGTATCGGTATACAATTAATTAACCTTTTCAATTAAGGGAATCGTCCTTTAGGTGTGACCTCAAGGGATCAACTGATCACCACCGTCGCACGACAGTAATGTCAAACTCTAGCCAGCTAATCATTACCGATATGTGTGGACCAGTTGACTATATATATTATGTATCATCCCTTCCGTATTCTTGTAATGAGATTTAATAATGATATTTAAATCATGTGATCGCACTATTGTTGAGGACACATTTCCCAACATTGATGTGAATACGAATCACCTTGATGAAATAATTCTCGAAACAAGCAACCAAGACAACCCGAGTCACCAAGCATGGATCGGTTCGAATAAGAGTCGAGAAAAGTGCATTATCACCCGCCAATGGGACGGGTAAAACAGTGTGGAGCAAGGATGAACCTCGAAAATGGGCCAGACCAAATGCATTGAATAAGCTCACCTAGTTTTTGTCATAGCCTAGTTTTTACAAAGGTCTTACCTAGTTTTTGGTTTAGTCTTGCTTAGTTCTTCCACATAGCCTAGAATTCACAACAAGGCATTAAAGACTAGCCTTGGGCATCAAGTATTTCGGCCTATATAAGGCTTGTACTCCTCATTTGTTTATCATCCAATTTTGAAGTAAAAACTTGAGAGTATTCTCTAAAAACTTGTCTTGTCTTCTTGTGTTGTTACACGAGTAGTTTGGCTTAAGAGGTCGAAACGCGATTTCGTACCTTGCTTGAACGAGGGACGTGGTCCTAAGTTTAAGTCGGATTGTTTGACGAGTATCAAACAATTCACCCATTGGCGTAGCTATAGGTCTAGCTACGACAAATATCCCATTGTTTTCGAGGTCTTCATTGATCTTGAAACAAATATCCCTTTTATTTCAAAACACAAAAACAACCCTACAAAAATGTCTTCCGCTTCCGCCAAAATTCACATCAAATACATAAGTCGGTTCATATCGAAACTCACCATGATCTGTGAACCTATCTTCAAAAAGCTAAAGAAAACGGATCACACCATGTGGGATGATGACTGTCAGAAGGCATTCGACCGAATCAAGGAGATACTAGCCAAACCACCAGTGCTCATGCCACCTCAATGAGATCAACCTCTTGGTTTATATCTCACGGTAACTGAAACAGCCATGGGCGCCATGCTAGCCCAAACCGTAGGAAAAGAAGAAAGACCTATCTACTACCTTAGTAAGAAGTTCTTGGAGTACGAGTGCAAATACACACCACTCGAAAAGACATGCCTCGCTCTTGTGTGGGCCACGAAGAAGCTATGCCATTACATGCTTAGCTACTCCGTAAAAATATACTCCTAAATGGATCCTGTCAAATACCTCTTCGAGAAACCCGTTCTCAATGGACGCCTAGCGAGATGGACTTTAATGCTCTCAGAGTTCGATCTCAAGTATGTACCTCTGAAAGTTATAAAAGGGCGCGCTGTTGCCGAGTTCTTCGCAGAAAATCCCATCAATGATGCACAAACAATAGACACCTGGTCAATTTCGGATGAAGATATACTCCAAACCGATGTAGACTTCTGGGACCTTTACTTTGATGGAGCATCAAACTTAAGAGGATTTGGAATAGGAATTTTGCTCATTTCTCCTGAAGGCGAGCATACACCATTCTCTGTAAAACTTGATTTCGAGGTGACAAATAACGCGGCAGAATACGAAGCTTGCCTCATTGGATTACATTTTGCAGTAGGTTTAGGCATCAAGAATCTTCGAGTACATGGAGATTCATCCCTGGTCATCAACCAAATTACGGGATCTTGGAAAATTCAAAGCGAAAGCCTAGCACCATATCAAGCCAGAATAGACCAAGTTGCCCAATTCTTCGATCAAGTAACCTACCTATACCTACCTCGAGAGGAGAATCAATTTGCAGATGCTTTTGCAAAACTTGCATCTTTAATTAATATGCCGGATAATATGGTAGAAATGCCTTTATGCATCGAACGACGGTCATAAACGGCTTATGTGCACCAAATCACAGATGAAGAAGAAATCACAGAGGAACCTTGGTTCCAAGCGATCCTGAACTTCAAAATCAACGACACCTATCCACCGGATATGGACAAAAGGGGACAACGTGCTATACGCCTACTAGCTTCCCAATACGTCCTCATGCAAGGATAATTATACAAAAGAACACCTCTTGGTGTAATCCTATGTTGCCTTGATCATTCACAGGCACGAAAAGTGATGGAAGAAGTCCATGATGGAGAATGTGGTCCTCACATGAGTGGACCAATGATGGCAAAGAAAATCACACGTTTGGAGTATTATTGGACCACAATGGAATCCGATTGCATCAAATATGTCAGACATTGCCACAACTGCCAAATCTTCGGGAATGTGCAACATGTCCCTCCTTCATTACTCTACACCATGACATCTCCTTGGGGAATTGCCATCATCGGAAAAATCACTCCAGCTGGAACAAGAGGTCACTGTTTCATCCTGGTGGCAATCGATTATTTCACCAAATGGGTAGAAGCGGCTTCCTACACTAGTCTCACAGCCAAAAACGTGGCAAAGTTTATACAAACCAATATCATATGTCGATACGGTTGCCCACACGAGATCATTAGCGACAATGGGTCACATTTCCAGGCTGAGACTGAGCAATTACTAGCCAAGTACAAGATCAAGCATCACCATTCCTCGCCATATAGACCACAAACTAATGGCGCGGTAGAGGCGGCAAATAAAAACGTTGTCACAATCCTCAAGAAAATGATTGACAACTATCGAGATTGGCCAAGCAAGATACCATTTGCCCTATGGGGATACCGCACATCTGTTAGGACGCCCACTGGGGCCACCCCTTTCTATTTGACCTACGACATGGAAGCCGTACAACCAGTCGAGCTAGAAATACCATCCTTGCGTATTCTACTCGAAAGTCAAATCCCAGAAGCCGATTGGAAGAGGGATAGATATGAAGAACTCATCCTCCAAGATGAACGAAGATTACGCGCATTACATAATGTGCAAACATATCAGGCGCGTATCAAACGAGCCTTCAACAAAAGGGTTAAGCCAAGAAACATCAAAGAAGGAGACTTGGTCCTCAAATCAATTAGAGCTCTTTTACCTGTCGATCCACGAGGAAAATTCAAACCCAACTGGGATGGACCATTTCTAGTCAAGTACATACTTCCAGGGGGTACGGTTAGAATAACAGACTTAGATGGGAATGAATTTGCCAACCCAACAAACCTCGATCAATTGAAACGTTAGTATGCCTAGAATAGGAACAAAAAACGCGCCTCGCGTAACCTCACGTGTCGCTCATGTGGCACAAAATAAACGGCCCCTGGCTAAGCTAAAATAAAGCTAATGTCACCTTGCTCTTGCATTTTGACAATTTGCCATCCTCATATCATCAAATAAACTGAATTGCACTTCAGGAGTAAGTAAAAAGCTCATGCTTATTTTCTAGTTCATTACAAGCTCTTGCTTAGAACAATTATTCTTTTACATTTACTCGAACTACGCGCAAGGGTTTGATTTTATTTTTAAAATGAATACGTAGGCAATCCTTCATAGGATACAACCCATTATTTATTTAATGTAAATAGAAGGACATTTGCATCTGCATTTGGAATTCGATAAGAATAATAATAGAAAACCACAACGGTTTCATAACCAATTGACCTTTTTATTCATAATAATAATAATACGCTACATAATAAAAATAATGTTATAAAAAAAAGGATAGGATTCTAAAAACCCCACCTTTTTTTTAAAAACAATAATAATAAATAATAATAAAGACTTAGGCTATTCTTCCATTTTCCCTTTGCTTTTGTCATTTTTATCAAATTTCTTGTCTCGACCTCGAGCCGGGCGCTCCTGCGCTATCTCGGACCTAATCGCCAACGGTCTCTCTCGTGGTCTAGCCTTGCCATTCTTATCAACCACCTTTTCAACGGCAGGAGAAGTCTTCGGTTTCTTCGAAGGATGAACAACTCGAAATCCGGCTTCTTCCTCTCCCCCAGTCAAGTGTTTCTCTTTCTACTTTTCTACATCACGAACCTTGTAGTCAACAGGCTCACGCTTCCTCAGTCTCTCGCGCTCCTCTGGAGTAGTAGCTTTCCTCCACCGCAAGTAGGAATCTGATACCCATAGAGCACTAATAGAAGAGTTTAGGAACCACATGTTTCTTTGAGCCCATTTGATGGCCACTCTCTTCGGCTCTCAGTAGTAAGCGCCATAGCAGTCTGCGGGATAGTATCAAGCTTCGAAATCGTCTGCTTCAATCCAACCTGCCTCATCAACCTCTCCAGGAAGATGCATATCATGAATTCCAAGTCAGGAATGCGCACTGATCGGGTAGGATCCAAGGACGATACTTCAGTGACAGATTTGAGATGCCACCATGGTACGATCCATCTAATCATGGGACCATCATCGCTCTTCAGCTTGTTCTCCCAGTAATTGCAGACTCTAGTAAAGTCCACCATGTAGAGCCTAGTCCTCATCGCAATTGAGCGAGCATGATAAGTAGGAACATTAACTGGGGGCTCGATCAATCGCAAGCGCTCCATAAGCCAGACCTATAACAAAGAAGCAGGTATTAAAAAAAAAGAAAAAAGAGAGAGAGAAAAAAGAAAAAGAGTTTGATTCTTTTACCTGCAAAATGATGGGACTTCCTAAATAAGGAAGGTCGCGGTTGGCTTTCCTGTTATCTAACCCCAACAGGATCTCTCCTAAACACAGGCAAGCTGGGCTCCTGTGCAGCTCCATTTGCTTAATTAAGCTCAAATAACGAGGATCACCTCTCAAATCCTCATCAACATGCCCTTGAAGGACATATACATGCAGTAGGCAAAACCCGAATGCCCTTCGCCTCGCGACATAAGAGATAGTGGGGTCCGCCCTATTTATGAATCGATCAATGAATTCCAGCATTCACACTCCTTTTGAGGTCACAAGACGGTCAACCTCAACTCTTGTCAACCCACGCAAATCTCTGAACTTGTTCTTATACCCTTGGGAAGTAGAGGGTATAACAGGTAAATGCTCCGGGTCCCAACCGCCAATCGCAGCAATTTCTTCAGGAAATGGGCAAATTCGCCTCCAGGGAAGGCAAATACGTGATAGTTCGGGTCCCAATACTCAAGACAAGCATCCAGGAACGGTTTGATTACCTTGATCAGCTTCAAACTCAAAATCGATCCAAAATTATAGGCACCCATGTCGTGTTTCTCCACATTAGAGAACTCATTTGTCCACTCTTTCAGACGGATTTCTAAAGTATTCATGATGTATGCTTAATTAGAGAGCTTTTATGTAATAAGACGGAAGAAAGACGGAAGAATTATGTGAATAAAACCTCCATCGACGTCTATATTTATACTAAAAGCTGTTTCCTAAAATATGTTAGGACGCACGCACCGAGGAACAGGCTGCGCCTCTTCAAAGGAACGCAGCTCTTGCTGCGCCTTTTCCCCAGCCTTCTTTCTGTGATTTTCCGCGTTGGATCTTTCCTAATTCTTCCAAAAATAATTTCCTATTCATACGAGTTATTATTTTGGCAATATCCGTCAAATTACCATGTTTCGCGTTTCCTAATTCCACGGGCACGCATTTCGAGACGATATCGACATTTTCGTCATTCCAGCACACTTACCCATTTCTTTTTAATTTTCTTTTTTGTGAAATCATTTCACCAATTTAATTTTCAAACTTATACATTTCTTTTTAAATTTTCTTTTTTGGGGAATCATTTCACTCCCATTCATATTACACTTCAAACTTATATGTTTCTATTTTTTCTTTTTTTTAGGGGGTAACCCCCCTACCGTCCGGTCATTTTCAGGAAATTTTTTGCATTTTTGCATTTTCGGGTCGTTGTCTTGCGCTAATTTAGGCCATGTGTACAAATGTATATTCTATGTGAATTTACGTAAAATTTCGTGACATGACGGCATAAACCGTCATCTACCAAACTGTTCAAAGCTAACTGCAGTACAAACAAAGCAACCCAGCAGCAAAGGCACTCAGGCCGTCGTATATACAACCAAAAAGGGAATATGTACACCAAACTGGGGGCTCGAGCCCGAAACAAAGTCCGAAAGTACAAAATGAAATCCTAAAAATGTACAAAATGTATGAAGTACAGCCAAAAATAGCAAAGAAAGAACAAACGAACTACTGCTGGTCGCCGCCTAGCTTAGTGACTCTAGCCTCGAGAGCAGCAATCTCGGTGTCGCGGACCTCTAGCTCCCTCAGCAGGCGAGCTGTCTCCTCTTGGGACTCAGCTAGCTCTCGCTCCAGGTCGCTCTCCCTCTGCAAGCGACAAAAATTGGCTCATGTCAATCATTTCAAGCAATAAAGAAAGTTAGAAAATTCAAAAATGAAGTAAACGGAAGGTTCATACCTGACGTCCTCGACCGCCAGCAAGTGCCTCGATGGCACTAGCCCTTAGCCGGTTGGCTACCCTCCACAAAGCCACGAACCGGGATGGCACAACCTGCGTTTCAAATAAACAAGGATTCTTAATGATTGGACAAATTTAAACGAATGTGTTCTTACACAAAATATATACAAATCAAGGTACTTACCCTCCGAATCAGATGCTGCCACTCGTCCAGGCCAACATCTGCCACCGCCACACCAAAGTCGCGCAGCTCGGAGATCGTCGTCATCCCCGTCGCGTCGGTGTACTCGAGGGTCTCGGGATACTCTGGGGGCTCGATGCTCGCCACCTCGACCTCCTGCAAAATCCAAATGGTTTCTATTAATCGATGATCATTCATCATGTTTTCAAGATAATCAAAAGAAGAGTGAAGCACTCACCACGACTGGCCAGTACGCCAATCTCCCGTAGAGGAACGCCGAGTAGTCCTCGCCAGGAAGAAGGAGGGCGTCACCACCGACGTTTGCCAAGTCAGCCTCCCTCTCAGCATCAGAAGGCTCCCTGAACATCATTCGAGGAGGATCGATGGGAACCATCAAGACACCTCGAGAGCACTGACGAGCCAAACGCTCGCCCAAGTACCACACATGACCCATCGACGTCCTCAAAATCAACCGGCTCGAGCTCCTGCGTCGAAGGACCTCCGCCATAAAAGGAGGAGCGCCAGCGTAGTCCACCCAAGGCCTGGGCACCCACTATGAGAAGCAAACAAGAGGTCATTCTTATGATCAATTCTAAAAGAAAGCAGAAAAGCAAACAAAGGAAGGTGACTCAAAGATACTCACGCCATCCAGCTGCAGAGCGTTCATGTCCCGTCGACAGACGTCGTGAAAGGAACGTTGGCTCTTCGTGCAACACATCACCCAGTCCCTCACGACGGGATATGCTCTCTCTATTGGCTCCGTCCTCTTGGGCGCGAGGCTCGGAAAGTAAGGAGTACACCCATGCCTGTAAAGCAAGACAATCAATAACGATCTTTCGTGATTCGATAAGAAAAGGAAATGATCTTTCATGAAATGAAAGGGAGGTTCATTCCTCCAGCAACAGTCCAGGACCAACGGTGGCAGGAGAAGTCCCCTTCTCCATCAGCTCCGGACGAACCATGGCCCTCATATAGCGAATGAGGACCGCAAAGCCAGCAGTGACCCATTCCCAACGGCCTAGGTCACCCAAGTCAGAAAGGAAGGAAAGAACCTTCGTCGACAGCCTCTCTCCCTTGTCTCCGAGGTAGATCGAAGACAAGAACCACCAGAGCCACAAACGGACTCTCTGCTCTGCAGTGCAGAGAGGAGGAGCCATCTCCCTCCCATCGATCACCACCGACGTCGGTGTCTTCCCAGCAAAATAATCCTGGACGTAGGAACTAGGCACCAATCCGGGTACTACAGCAGCCTTCGGCATCAGGTTCCAGCCGATCAAACTCCTAGCCTCGACTGAGTCCACCCTCATGGCTGTCTCCGGCCACTCCACCACCTCAGTCCGTACGGCAAGCCAGAAATCATGCCGTAGTCCTCCAACGTGACCCCAACCTCACCAAAAGGCATGTGAAAGGTAGAGGTCGTGTCCCAAAACCGATCAAGGAAAGCCCGAACTAGGCTAAGGTTAGCCCGAATCTTCCTTCTCGTGATGTCCCTCCAAGCCTGTACCAAAGCACCAAACGCTCCCCGCTCGATGATGGCCCGCTCCTCTGCTGACAGCCTCTCGTATAACCCCATCATCGTCGTGTAATCCGAGAAAGATCTGATTTTCCCGGCCTCCTATTTTGATTCGAAGCAAGAGCTATCTTTGAAAGAGAAAAAGGAATAGCAAATAGAAATTAAAGGAGATAAATGAAAGAGTGATGAGTTCAAGTTACCAAGCTCTTCACCGTCCTGTAGGACAGGTGACCCTCCGCAGCCCAGATGAGGTGCCTGCTGTCCTAGCTCTCAGCCCACTCCGGTGCTCCCCTCAGCTGGCGACCACCTCATCCAACGTTGGCCCGCCTCGGGACATCCTCCTCCTCAACAGCCTCCTCGACGACCTCGTCCTCAGCAGCTGCCTCCGCAGCGGTAAAAGCCTGTTCTAAAGCCTCCTCGAGCGAACGAGAAGGGTCAAGAGCGGTATCCACGTCCATGGGATCTCTCCCTGACGTAGAGGCCTCGTCACCTGCAAGATTAAAGTGAATTTAGGCCGCGTCAGATGACGACGAGCCTTAGTTAGGGGATTTTTGAGCTTTCAAGGCTCCGAAATCGCTCTTTTCTCGCCATCTTTGGCCATTTTCCCACAAACCCGTCCGCTCATGTGGTAATTTGGGTCAAGTCAAGCCTAAGTTGAAACCTAGTCATGGGTTCGAGTCGGAATTTCGACAGCATTTCGTTATAACGGCGATTATGCCCTAGAAAAGTGTCCTAAAAATGCCGTCACAAATCAAAATTACGAAATAGTAGGAAGTTTACCCATCATACAAGGATTCCAAATGCCAAGTTTCATCACAAATGGGCAATCCTAAGGCTATTTTCAAAGCAATTTACGGTTCCGTTGGGAGACCGTCACAATTTCACTCAAATGCTCAAAACTCGACGAAAATTCGAAAAAAATACATGGTTGTGATCCTTGTACTACCAATTAGCCATTTACAAAGTCAATTTTTCAAGGCAAAATCGTTTGGGGGAAAAGCCCCAAATTTTCGACATTTTTAGGGTTGGAAACCCTAATTTGTCGATCCAATTTGATCAAATACGGAAGATTAATGCAAAAATAATACACATAACTCGATTAGTCATGGTAAATGCAAGCTTTTGATCAAATTTTAGCGAGAAATGGTTGGAATTTTAGAGAGTATTTGAGGTTTTATGTTTCGAAATTATGAATGAAATCCCGTGTTTTTTCGAGTTTTTACTCAGAAAAGCCGCACTTAGGGAAAGACGCAGCAGGTGATGCGCCTCTTCCAAGAGACGCAGCTATTGCTGCGCCTCTTCCTCAGTTTCCCTCCAAACCAATTTTCGAAGATTCGTTATAAGTTCGTTATTTGTGGGCCCATCTTTGGTGCGCCTCTTCCTTGATGCCATATATCATATATTTGGTTCGTTTGATGTTTATTCTTCGCCCCGACCCGCATTTCCTAAGCCAACTGCGAACCGTCGCGATATTTTTTACCAAGAACTTGCTTGTCACAACGAGCGAGTATGCTCTGACAGATGTTTCGACACACCCTTATTTTGTTCCCCCAGCGAGAGTTCTGGACAGCCAATCGTCCCTCTCAACACGTGGAGATCAGTTTCCGATTATGTTCCCCCAACGAGAGTTCCGGACAGACAATCGTCCCTCTCAACACGTGGAGATCAACATCGACCCCAAGCTTTTTCGAAGTTTGTTTGAAAGCCGACCCAAGCAGATTTCTCCCAGCAGTTCCTGCCTACGTCTTGCTATCTCTTCCAATATCGCGTTTTGTTTCCCCTTGGAGTCCGACAGAGTAAAAAGTTTCAAGGAATTTCAGGTACGATCTTTTCTTATGGCTGGCGAGCCTCCTTATGTAGTCTAATGGACTTTAAACGACCCTCCCCGATAGTCGACAGACTATAAAATGTTCCCGACGACAGGTCCTTGGTTCAGACCCCTTGAGCCGCCTCGCGTCGCCATAGTCTTCAGGTTGTAATCTTCGATTGACCTGAGGGCTATACTTTGACTTTTGCCTTATCCAAGCCTCAGTCAAAGTGGGGGCTCTGTAGATACCTCATTTCTTCACCTCCCGCAAACCACCCGGTGATGATTGGGCCGCATGTTTGGTACACGGAACGATTTATGACAGTTCGTAAGTTTATCGTCAAGTGATAGCTCAAACACTTGTGTCTACCTCATAGTCGTCATCTACGCGCCGATACGGTCGTTTTGACAGTAATTAGAGTACATTTGGAGTCCGGGTCAAAAACCGTCTTCAGTTTCTAATAACCGTTTAAAATGCCGAGTCATAATGTTCTGGAATGTTCCGGATATTTCTATTCCATATTTTCCAATCTTTTAATCTTTGGTAACATATATCCCGAAATTATCATATAAAATATTAAGGAAATAAGATCAATCCGCTATTCCATAATAGAAACGCGGAAATCTTTCTTCCGCAGGAGGAAACCACTGAGGAAAGGACGCAGCGTGTCGCGCCTCTTCCAAGAGACGCGATGCTTGCTTTGCGCCTCTTTCTCGATCCTTTTTCGCGTATTTTTCGTATCTTTTCGAGATTCACTTCCAAAGTTTCTCCGAAACCCTAATTCGTCGTGTGATTAGTATAAATAGAGACCTTCGGTCTCACATATTTCTCACGCGAGTGTCCGCCCTTCTCTTCTCCCTTTAAATTCTAGACCACGTTCTTACTTTTTGGCGTCTACGTGCTTGAACTTTCGACCACGTAAGCTCGGATCTTTCTGAGTACCAGCCTCGTTTTGCATGACCGACCAACTTGACCAACTCCACATCAATCAACTTTAATCAATCTTATTCGTTTTCCTCTTAGAGGGCACTTTCGTCGTATATTCGAGTAGAGCATCACTAAACGTTAACTTAGTCAATCTCGTTTCGTCAAACATGTAAGTCTGAGGGTGTAAATCCTTCTTTTAATATTGTTCTTTGTTTTGTAATCATAATTGTAAGATTTACGTTGAAAGCACATTCAAAACCGATTTATAAAACCTTGTTTCAAACTCTTTTACGGATTAACAGGAGACAAAGGTCGAGAAAGGACGCAACAACTGTTGCACCTCTTCGAAGGGATGCAGTATCTGTTACGCCTCTTCCTGAGGCTGCCGCAGTTCCTGCTTCCTTTCTTCTTTCTTCGTCTTTTGTTCCCCTGTTTGTTTTGTTTCGTCTTTGTTTGTTCATATTTCTTGTAACACGATAATTCTAATATGATATTTTTAACATGTAATTCATTAATAATTTATCACCTTTCAAATCCCGACTTAAATCCCTTATAATTCATATTTGCGGGTTTTCGTCATTAAAATCAATTCGGGTTTTAGAGGTTCGATTCATTAAATATTGAGTCTCTGGAATTCATCATTGATATATTTGCAACTCTTATTTATCGTCGCCATCATTAGTGCGTCATTAATAACTTGTTTGTCTTAGTTTGTTTAATTTGTAATTAACCTATTAATCTTATAATTAATTCGTTCTAATTAGTTTTGTTCATGTTTTATCGTTTTTATGATCTAATCACATGTAAAATAATCTATTAATCACTTCCATCTGAGTCAAATATCATTAATGAAGCATTAAATTTACCAATGAATATTAACGATTTGAAAATCCGGCTTCACAGCCAGAACTGAGCTCAGGAACAGACGCAGCGTATGCTGCGCCTCTTCCAATGGACGCAGATCTGCTGCGCATGTTCCTGGTTGAGTTCTGTCTCTGAACTCCCGTTTCTGCTTTGACTTAGTTTATTAATTACGTCTTAATTAACTATTAATCGTATTATCACCTAATAATATGTTCGTTTATTTATTTATTCTTCTTTTCTCAAACCATCAGTTTTAAATGTATTTTCGACATAAATCAGTTAACCAAATGTAATTATTGTAATTTTCTTTATTGTATTTTTATTGTATTTCTATTATCGTATTGCTTGTATGCTCTCACATGTAATCAACCTTAATTTCTACCTTGACATTATTGTATGCTAAATTACGTGATAACCGACTTAGTCTAATTCTCACATGTTAGGATTAAACGTTGCTTGTTGCATTGCATGCATATAATCGACAACATATCGAGTATAGATAATTTCCCTAATCATTAGTAGAGGCCGCTATCGAGGCGGGCGGGATTAGGTGTTCGATCAAAAGAGCTTCCTAATACGTACCCTCACCCCTTACTCCGGATCTCTGTGAACATCCGTGTTCATTGGCATCCATGAGAGTCATTCTAGACATAGAATGCTAAGGGTAACGAGTTCTTGGTGTTCATGTCACTACTTTGTGTCTTGACATGACACGAGGTATTCGAACGGTTTCCAATTTTCCACAATAAATTGGTGGCGACTCCACAAATGCACAAAAGCTTGCTCGCTTTCGCCCCCCGAGCGACCCCCGTGGGCCCGCATCCACAACGGCCAGCAGCAGCCACCCACGGCCCCACCAACAACCGACACCACTAAGAACAACAACAAACACCAACAAAACCCGTGTCGCCCACCACACGCATGAGCAACCACACCGTGGCTGCCACCACCACCATGGTGCCGCCCTGACCACGGTGGGTCCAAGGATGGCCACCATGCCGGCAGCCACCACCCATGACAGCAGCAACAACCGCAACAACAACGATAGCAACAAACCCGACACCCCTCCATCTTACTCTTAAACCATGTGACACCCCCACACTCCAAGTGCCTTCTCAGGACCACTCAGGTATAGGAACGTCACCATCTCGGTTTTCCAAGGCAATGATAATCAAATGACAATAAAGAAACATAATTTAAATGGTAATAAAGTTTAAAGTGAATACATATCCAAATCCCAAAACCGATAAATAATACGATACATGTTCTCGAAAACCAAATGTCCCAAAAACTAAAGTATGACAGCGGAAGACTCTAATCAGCTCGTGGTGACACATCCCAGATAGCCCAAATGCCTCAAATCAAACATGCTCAATAACTGCTCACCATCCCCGAATGGATCACCACAGTTTTACAAAACAAACACGGGGTCAGTACTAATCACACAACACAATCACAATAAGATAATTACCAAACAGCTCAACCGTCACATCAATCCCAAACTCCACAATCAACTCCACATCACTGACTACACACTAAAGTGTGTAGTCCTGCCAGAATACTCATCGCAACAGGTACTCCTCACCGCCAGTGGGGGAGCGCAACCGTTCCCACCTAAGCCCCGCTCATCTCCATCGAGCGATAAACCCAAGTCCATTAATGTGCACATCCCTTCTGTGGGGGGGTTCCATAGAAGGCGAAACAAGGGCGTGAAGCCACTCCCGCAAGTGACTCCACTCAGCCACGGACGCACCCCGAAGATCACAAACAGATACAATCAACAACAATCAACAACGATAATATTCAACAACCGTCACAATACCAACATTATACTTTAACAACAATCACAATCAAATCACCAACCACATCATGTGACTAATACTGAGTAGGGAAAACCCTACCTGGAATGCAAACACAAAAGCAGACGATCTAGCAGCTGTCTCAAAATCTTTCTTCTACGAACCCTCCTCCTATACACATAATCATACAATCACTACTAATACAACATAAACATAAAAACCCCCAATCCCCAAATTAGGGTTTAACCAAAGTCAATTAAATGCTATAAAAATGGTACGTAGATCTTACGCTTGGCGCAAGGATCGCAATGATACAAAGAACAACGAAATCTGACCTCTCTAGCTCCGGGATTTGCCAATAATGCGAATATGGAGAACAACGTAGTTTTCAATCTCTTTTTGTGTGTATTAGGTTTATAAAAGTGTTTAGAAAAGATAAGGGAGTATTATATATACTAATTCGCATTATTAACAAAACCCGTCAAAATATTACCCGATAACCGACTTACTCGATCGAGTAAGTAACATACTCGATCGAGTGCCAAGGCTACTCGCTCGAGTACCCTACAGGCATAACACTGTTTCGTAAATCAAAACAAACTTACTCGACAGAGTAAGCCCACTCAATAGAGTACCCAGAGACTCATAAAACCGTAGTATTACAGTTTTCCCTCCTTAAAAAGAACTTCGTCCCCGAAATTCAAACCACAACAAAATAAAAACATACTAACACTCTCCCGACACAACAACAAAAACAAAACTCGACATAAAACTCCCAAAACATACGTACCAACCAAACTCAACCCGACTCAAACAACTACTAACTATATCAAAATCGACATAAAAAGATGCAAAAACTCTTCGCGACCATCTCTTAGCCCCCCTAAAAGAAACAAGGTTACGTCCCCGTAACCATACATACCTGATAAAAAAGGAACGGATAGCGCTCTCTTATTGCCTCCTCCGCCTCCCATGTAGCTTCCTCAACCTCATGATTAGACCAAAGAATCTTAAGCAAGACTGTCTCACCATGTCTACTCTTCCTAACCTTCCGGTCAAGAATCTGTTTAGGCACCTCAAGATAAGACAATGACTCATCGAGCTCTATGTTCTCCACCTCTAACACATGTGACAGATCACTCACATACTTCCGCAGCTGAGACACATGAAACACATTATGTACCATATCCAAAGCAGACGGTAAGGCCAACCGATAAGCAACCTCTCCAACCCGGTCTAAGATCTCATATGGTCCTATGAACTTCTGACTCAGCTTGCCTTTCTTAACAAATCTCATGACCCCACGCATAGGAGACACTTTCAGAAGAACCTTGTCCCCAACCTGGAACTCTATATGCCGGCAATGTAGATCTGCATAACTCTTTTGTCTATCCTGAGCCGCTCTCATCCTCTCCCTGATCAGCTTAATCTGCTCAACCATCTCATGTACCATCTCTGGTCTTAAAACCACTGCCTCAGCACTGTCGTCCCAACAAATCGGACTCCTACATCTCCTCCCATATAAAGCCTCAAATGGCGCCATGCCAATACTGGTGTGATAGTTGTTGTTGTAAGAAAACTCAATCAAATCTAACCTCTGTTCCCAGCTACCACCAAAATCCATCACACAAGCTCGTAACATATCCTCAAGAGTCTTGATTGTCCTCTCTTCCTGACCATCTGTCGCAGGATGAAATGCTGTACTCATCTTCAATGTAGTTCCCAAAGACTCCTGCAACTCTTTCCAAAACCGTGAGATAAACCTCGAATCTCTGTCAGATACTATGTCTTTAGGCACCCCATGTAATCTCAGCACATTCTTCCGATAAGCCATAACTAATTGTGCCTTAGTCCAAGTATCTTTCATTGGCACAAAATGAGCTGACTTGGTCAGTCGATCCACTATAACCCATATCATGTTATTACCCTGCTGACTCTTCGGTAAACCCACGATAAAATCCATAGAAATGGACTCCCACTTCAACTCAGGTACTTCAAGAGACTGAATCTTACCTTGTGGTCGTCGCTGCTCCCCTTTAACTCTCTGACATGTCAAACAACGGGCCACGAACTCAGCTGTTTCTTTCTTCATCCCAGGCCACCCGAAGGTCTTCTTTAAATCCTTGTATAGCTTGTCACCACCTGGATGTACCGAGTATGGTGTACAATGAGCCTCTGTCATGATTGTCTTTTTCAGCTCCTCATCATTAGGGACACACTACCTCTCATCAAACCTCATACTACCATCTGTATGAATAGAGAATCTAGACATTGTCCCTTTCTCTACTCCAGCTCTCCACTCCACCATGTTGGGATCCAACACCTGTTTACCGCGAATATAATCATAAAGAACATGCTGCACAGTCAAATCTCCCATGGCATCCCCTTTCTGGATCATATGTATCCCAAACTTCCCAACCTCATCTCTCAATCTCATCAAAGATATGGTTGTGCACAAAGAATGTATACTCTTCCTGCTCAAAGCATCTGCAACTACATTGGCTTTCCCTTCATGGTAGATAATATCCATGTCATAATCGCCAATCAACTCCATCCACCTCTTCTGTCACATGTTCAACTCCTTTTGAGTGAAGATGTACTTGAGACTCTTGTGATCTGAAAATACCTTAAAGGTCGCCCCATATAGGTAATGTCTCCAAATCTTAAGAGAAAACACAACTGCACCCAACTCCAGATCGTGTGTAGGATAATTCTCCTCATAAGGCTTCAATTGCCTAGAAGCCTAGACAATCACTTTACCATTCTGCATCAACACACATCCCAACCCATTCTTTGAAGCATCTGTATACACTTCAAAGTTCTCACTCCCTTCCGTCAATGCTAAGATTGGAGCTGTGGTCAAACGCTCCTTTAATGTTTGGAACATCGTCTCACAACTCTCATCCCAACGAAACCTGTTCTCTTTCCTCATCAAAGTTGTCATAGGTCTAGCAATCTTGGAGAAATACTTCACGAACCGTCGATAATACCCAGCTAAACCCAAGAAACTCCTGATCTCAGCTACATTCATTGGTTCTTTCCACTTGGTACTGCCTCAATCTTTGCAGGATCCACAACTACCCCTTCCTGAAATCACATGTCCTAGAAAAGCAAATTTCTCCGATCCAACCAGAACTCACACTTGGACAACTTTGCATACAACTCATACTCCGTCAAGGTCTGCAACACAATATTGAGATGCTCCTCACGCTCCTCCTTAGTCTTAGAAAAGACTAAGATGTCATCTATGAAAAACACCACAAACTTGTCCAAAAACTGACTAAAGATTCTGTTCATCAAATCCATAAACACAGCGGGTGCATTAAATAACCCAAACGGCATCACTACATACTCATAATGGCCATACCTCGACGTGAAAACTGTCTTTGGTATGTCCTCCTCTATAATCTTCACCTGATGGTACCCCGACCTCAAATCAACCTTAGAAAAGACTGTTGCGCCACTCAACTGATCAAACAGGTCATCTATCCTCGGCAAAGGATACTTGTTCTTCACCGTCACTCTGTTCACCTCCCTGTAATCTATGCACAACCTCAAGCTCCTATCTTTCTTTTTCACAAACAGAACTGGCTCTCCCCACGGTGATACACTAGGTCTAATGTATCCCCTCTCAATCAGATCATCTAACTGCTTCCTGAGCTCCTCCAACTCCTTAGGACCCATTCGGTACTGTGCCTTAAAGATTGGCCCCGTCCCCGGTTTTAGCTCAACACTGAAATCTATCTCCCTCTTCGGTGGCAACCCCGGAATCTCCTCTGGAAAGACATCTGGGAACTCCCCCACAACTGGTATCTGCTCAACTGTCGGACTCTCCATCCTGTCATCTCTCACATGGCACAAGATCAACGAGCATCCCTTCCTCAGATAGGACTTCAAGGTCACAACTGCAATCAACTTACCTTTGGGTTTGACAACAAACCCACGATAAGACACACTAATGCCCTTAGGACCTCTCAGAGAAACTTTCTTTTGATGACAATCTATCTTAGCTTTGTACTTTCCTAACCAATCCATCCCGACTATCATCTCAAAGCCCTCTAAAGGAAACTCTAGCAAGTCTACAGGTAGATCAACTTGCCCAACTATCATGGATACATCTCTTTACAACCTCCCACACGATACAGACTCACCCGAAGGTATGAAAAATTCCTCTCTCACAGACTCATACTCTCTCAGACCCAACCTTTTAGCATGACTCGAAGATACAAACGACTGTGACGCCCCCGAATCAAATAAAACAAAGGTATAAACACCATTAACAAGAAAAGTACCAGTGATAACATGAGCGTCGTCCTCAGCTGCTTTCTTCTCCATCATAAACTGCTTTCCACTGGTCTTGTGCCCACCTCCCGGACAAGACTAGGCCGAGGCGGTCGGCTTAGCACCCGACCCTGGTTGTTGTTGGTGTTCGTAGCTGGCTTCTGATAAGAATTACCGCCATTGCGGTTACCCCCACCATTGTTGCTCTGGCCTCCCCTGTTGTTCCATGACCCAGCTGGTTTGTTGCTCGCATAACTCCGTGCAGGACCCTGTGAAAAGCTTCCCTGTCCCAGCCTTTAGAAATCCCCACTCACCGCACTGGTGCACTCATGTCTCTTATGGCCTACACCACCACAGTTAAAACAGGTCATTCCCCAGCTACTGCTACCACTCCCACGGCCACGCCCCTAGGAAGCCCCAGCACTAAACCCTGAGCTAGATGAATATGCTATCGCATGAGTGTGGTTACCCTTCATATAGTTGGATTGACCACCACCCTCGCTCTCAGCCTTTCTTTTCTCAGCACCTCTCTCTCGGGTCATCTCCACCAACCTCTCAGCCCTCCCAGCTCTCTCATAAGCTTCCTTAACATCTGTAAGGACTCCCACAGGTAGCTTCTCTATTATCTTGGGGGTCAACCCCTTCTCAAACCTCAAAGCTAGGTTCTCCTCACTCAACCCCATATCCTCAGTGTACCTAGCCTTCTCATTAAACTTACGGTAGTACTCAGCCACCGTCATATCAGATGCCATCTTAAACTCATCGAACTCCTCTCTCAGCTTACTCCTCACATGTTCTGGTACGAACTCTCGCCTCATGGCTCTCCTGAACTCATCCCAAGGTATAGCAGGTAGTCCCTGCTTCATGTACATCTCCCTAGCACTCACCTTGACCTTATCCCACCAGACCACCACTCTCCTGCAGCCTCCCTCAAGTAACGCGACTTGTTCCACTTTCAACTCATTCGGGCAGTGCACCAACTCAAGGATATTATCCATCTCCCTGTGCCAATTATCTAGAAGAATTGGCTCCCCGGTCCCCTTATACTCTTTCGGGTTGAACCTCGCTATGTGGATGCTGATCTTTTAATGATCAACCTCCTTATCCTTTCCCACTCTCTTCAACGCTTCCGTAAGAGCATCTTGGTACTCCAACATCTTTACTATATCGTCAATGTTCATGCTCTTAGCTCTCGCATAAAAGGCGGTTTTCTTTGGCGGCATCTTGTAACTATATAAGAAAAGGTAGATATAAACACGCATACTATAACCTAAAACACGTATATAACCTGCAGAGACCCCACTCGATCGAGTACCAGAACCCAATCGATCGAGTTGAGGCTACTCGATAAAGTGCCCAACCTACTCGATCGAGTGCCTCGACTCCAGAACCTAATCAGACCTCTGCTCATAAACATACTCGACCGAGCTGATACGCCACTCGATCGAGCGGCCTCTACTCGATCGAGTGCCCCTATGTACTCGATCGAGTACCTAAAAACACGATTCTGCCCAGAAAAACATCAAACTACCTACTCGACTGAGTCACACCCACTCGATCGAGCACCTCACCTACTCGATCGAGTGCCCCCCCACTCAATCGAGTCATGCAGACTCGTATACACTACCCGCATGTTCATCTTACTTTCCCAACATAATATACAACTTTTATAATTTCATTAAAATAACAACAACTACGCAAGCACATATACGCAACTCATTATAAAATCAACAAAACAATTTATTCATACCACTAATGTGCCACATTATAAACAACCATCATGCTTTTCATCCAATTCGATATACAAATCACATATCTTTCAACTTCTACTCCATACCTCCAATTCGCCACATTTAACATCCATCAATTCACGCCACATGCTACTATGCACACATACAAACCAAAAGACAACACATACGACCCTGACACGTACCCCATGTGACCGGTTCAAAATTGCAGGGTGAGTTCGCGGCTTTAGGACGTCTCCCAAGCCTTTGCATCAGCTCCAACAACTATTACCCCGGGTTCATTTTAATTGACTCCCTATGTTCATTAGATTCATTGGTTACAGGTTTCAGGATCGTCGCTCTGATACCACTTTGTGACACCCCCATACTCCAAGTGCCTTACCAGGACCACTCAGGTATATGAACGTCACCATCTCGGTTTCCCGAGGCAATGATAATCAAATGACAATAAGAAACATAATTTAAATGGTAATAAAGTTTAAAGTGAATACATATCCAAATCCCAAAACTGAGAAATAGTACGATACATGTTCTCGAAAACCAAATGTCCCAAAAACTAAAGTATGACAGCGGAAGACTCTAATCAGCTCGTGGTGACACATCCCAGCTAGCTCAAATGCCTCAAATCAAACCTGCTCAACAACTGCTCACCATCCCCGAATGGATCACCACAGTTTTACAAAACAAACACGAGGTCAGTACTAATCACACAACACAATCACAATAAGATAATTATGTGGACGCGGGCCCACGGGGGCGAAAAGCGAAGCAAGCTTTTCCTCTTTGTTTGTTTGCATTTGTGGAGTCGCCTCCAATTTATTGTGGAAAATTGGAAACCGTTCGAATATCTCGTGTCATGTCAAGACACAAAGTAATGACATGAACACTAAGCACTCGTTACCCTTAGCATTCTATGTCTAGAATGACTCTCGTGGATGCCAATGAACACGGATGTTCACAGAGATCTGGAGTAAGGGGTGAGGGTACGTATTAGGAAGCTCTTTTGATCGAACACCTAATCCCGCCCGCCTCCATAGCGGCCTCTACTAATGATTAGGGAAATTGTCTATACTCGATATGTTGTCGGTTATATGTATGCAATGCAACATCCATAGAATTAATCCTAGCATGTGAATTTAGACTAAGTCGGTAGACACGTAATTTAACATACAATTAATGTCAAAGTGGAAATTTAGGATCGATTACATGTGAAAGCATACAAACAATGCAATAATAAAAACACAATAAGGAAAATTACAATAATTACATTGGGTTTAATTGATTTATGTCGAAAATACATTTAAAACTGATAATTTGAGAAAGAATAAATAAATAAATTAACGAACAGGAATTAGGCGATAATAACACGATTAGTAGTTAATTAATACGTAATTAATAACTAGGTCAAAGCAACACGGGAGTTCAGGGACAGAAATCAACCAGGAACAGGCGCAACAGAGCTGCGTCCCTTGGAAGAGGCGCAACACTTGTTGCGTCCGTTCCTTGGCTCAGTTCTGGCTATGAAGCCGGAATTGCAAATCGTTAATATTCGTTGGTGAATTTAATGCTCGATTAATAATATTTGACTCGGATGAAAGTGATTAACATATTATTTACATGCGATTGGGGGTCATAAAAACAATAAACATGGATGAAAACTAATTAGAACGAGTATTTACAAGATTAATTAAGACTAATTAATACAAATTAATAAACTAAACAAATTAATTAGTTTAAACAAGTTATTAATGATGAATTAATGATGGTGACGATAAACAAAAAGTGAAAAATATATCAATGACGAATTCCAGAGACTCAATATTGATGAATCGAACCTCTAAAACCCGAATTTGATTTTAATGACCAAAACCCGCAAATATGAATTACTTGGGATTTAAGTCGGGATATTAATAATGAATTAAATACTAATGACGATTGATGATATGTCAGATTATTATGCTTAAGTTGTTATATCAAAGAAACAACGAACAATTGAAAACAAAAGAAAAACAAACAAATTAACAAAAAACGAAGGAAGAAGAAAGGAAGCAGGAACTGCGGCAGCCTCACAAAGAGGTGCAGCAGGTGCTGCGTCCCTTCGAAGAGGCGCAGCAGTTGCTGCGTCCTTTCTCGACGTCTGTCTTCTGATAATCCGTAAAAGGGGTTTTAAAACATGGTTTTACAAATCGGTTTTAAGTGTGCTTTCGACATAAATCTTACAATATGATTACAAAAATAAAGAACAATAAACAAAATAGGGATTTACACCCTCAGACTTACATGTTTGACGAAACGAGATGAACTAAGTATACGTTTAGTGATGCTCGACTCGAATGTAGACGAAAGTGCCCTCGTAAGAGGAAAACGAACAAGATTGATTAAAGTTGATTATGGTGGAGTTGGTCAAATTGGCCAGTCATGCAAAATGAGGCTGGTACTCAGAAGGATCCGAGCTTACGTGGTCGAAAGTTCAAGCACGTAGACGCCAAAAAGTAAGAACGTGGTCTTAGAATGCAAAGGGAGAAGAGAAGGGCGAACACTCGCGTGAGAAATATGTGAGACCGAAGGTCTCTATTTATACTAATCACACGGAGGAAGTTAGGGTTTTTGGAGAAACTTTGGAAGTGAATCTTGAAAAGATATGAAAAATACGCAGAAAAGGACTTGGGAAGAGGCGCAACAGGCACTGCGTCTCTTGGAAGAGGCGCAACACTTGCTGCGTCCTTTCCCAAGTGGTTTCCTCCTGCGGAAGAAAGATTTCCGTGTTTTGGTTATGGAATAACGGATTAATCTTGTTTTCCTTAATATTTTGTGTGAATATTACGGGAAATTCTTTGCCAAAGATTAAAAGATTGCGAAAATATGGACTAGAAATATCCGGAACATTCCAGAACATTCTGACTCGGTTTTAGAAAATGAAGACGGTTTTTGACCCGGACTCCAAATGTACTCTAATTACTGCCAAAACGACCGTATCGGCACGTAGATGACAATTAAGAGGTAGACAGAAGTGTTTGAGCGATCACTTAACGATAAACTTACGAACTGTCACAAATCGTTCCGCGTACCAAATATGCGGCCCAATCATCACCGGGTGGTTTGCGGGAGGTGCAGAAATGAGGTATCTATAGAGCCCCCACTTTGACTGAGGCTTGGACAAGGCGAAAGTCAAAGTATAGCCATCAGGTCAATCGAAGATTACAACCTAACGACTATGGCGACGCGAGGCGGTTCAAGGGGTCTGAACCAAGGACCTATCGTCGGGAACATTTTAGAGTCTGTCGACTTCCGGGGAGGGTCGTTTAAAGTCCATTAGACTATGTAAGGAAGCTCGCCAGCCATAAGAAAAGACCATACCTGAAATTCCTTGAAACTCCAGGGGAAACAAAACGCGATATTGGGAGAAGACAGCAGGACATAGTCTGGAACTGCTGGGGGTAATCTGCTTGTGGTCGGCTTCAAACAAATTTCGAAAGAGCTTGGGGTCGATGTTGATCTCCATGTCTCGAGAGGGAATGTCTATCCATGTACTCTCGCAGGGGGAACATAATCGGGAACTGATCTTCATGTCTCGAGAGGGAATGTCTATCCGTGTACTCTCACTGGGGGAACATAATCGGGAACTGATCTCCATGTCTCGAGAGGGAATGTCTATCCGTGTACTCTTGCTGGGGGAACATAATAAAGGCGTGTCGAAACACCTGTCAAAGAAGAACCGCTCATTGTAACAAGCTAGGTCTTGGCAGAAATAGGGGCAACAGTTTGCTGCTGGCTTAGGAATGCGGATTCGGGCGAAGAATATACGTCGAACAGATCAAATATGTGATATGGCATCGAGGAAGAGGCGCACCAAAGATGGGCCCACAAATAACGAACTCATAACGAATTTTTTAAAATTCGTATGAAGGGAAACTGAAGAAGAGGCGCAGCAAGAGCTGCGTCCCTTGGAAGAGGCGCAGCACTTGCTGCGTCTTTTCCTGAGCGTGTCTTTCCTGCGTAAAAACCCGATGAAACAGAGTACGATGCTCCTTCCCTTTCTTTCTGACCTGAGTTCCCTGGGCCGTTGGGACTGGGTCACTGCTGGTTTTGCGGTCCTCATCCGCTTCATAAGGGCCATGGTTCGTCCGGAGTTGATGGAGAAGGGGACTTCTCCTGTTGCTGTCGGCCCTGGACTACTGTTGGAGGTATGAACCTTCACTTCATTTCATGAAAGATCATTTCCTTTTCATATCGAATCACGAAAGATCGTTGTTGATTATCTTGTTTTACAGACGTGGGTGTACTCCTACTTTCCGGGCCTCGCGCCCAAGAGGACGGAGCCGGTGGAGAAGGCCTATCCCGTTGTGCGGGATTGGGTGATGTGCCGCACAAGGAGTCGGCGTTCCTTCCACGACGTCTGTCGACGGGAGGTGAACGCTCTTCAGTTGGATGGCGTGAGTACATTACCTTGCATTGTTTTTCTCTCTTCTTTATTTTAGAACTGATCATAAGAATGACCCTTCGTTTGCTTTTCTAGTGGGTGCCCAGACCTTGAGAGGAGTACGCTGGCGCTCCTCCCTTCGTGGCTGAGGTCCTTCGACCTAGGAGCTCGAGCCGGTTGCTGTTGAGGGCGTCGATGGGTCCTGTGTGGTACTTGGGTGAGCGCTTGGCTCGTCAGTGCTCTCGGGATGTCTTGACGGTTCCCATAGATCCTCCGCAGACGATGTTTAGGGAGCCTCCTGAGGCTGAGAGGGAGGCTGACCTGGCTGGCGTCGGTGGTGACGCCCTCCTTCTTCCTGGTGAGGACTACTCGACGTTCCTTTACGGGAGGTTGGCGTACTGGCCGGTTGTGGTAAGTGCTTTACCCTCCTTTATTTTTGACTATTTTGGGAACACGATGAATGATCATCGGTTAAAGGAAATCATTTGACCTTGCAGGAGGTCGAGGCGGCGGGCAT
The DNA here is from genome assembly GCF_048544455.1 of Silene latifolia. Taxonomy (NCBI): domain Eukaryota; kingdom Viridiplantae; phylum Streptophyta; class Magnoliopsida; order Caryophyllales; family Caryophyllaceae; genus Silene; species Silene latifolia. The sequence continues at coordinate 82,634,167 of NC_133533.1, forward strand.
CGAGCCCCTAGAGTACCCCGACACCCTTGAGTACACTTACACGACGGGGATGACGACGATCTCCGAGCTACGTGACTTTGACGTGGCGGTGAGAGATGCTGGCTTGGACGAGTGGCAGCATCTGATTCGGAGGGTAGATGACAATTAAGAGGTAGACACAAGTGTTTGAGCGATCACTTGACGATAAACTTACGAACTGTCACAAATCGTTCCGCGTACCAAACATGCGGCCCAATCATCACCGGGTGGTTTGCGGGAGGTGCAGAAATGAGGTATCTATAGAGCCCCCACTTTGACTGAGGCTTGGACAAGGCGAAAGTCAAAGTATAGCCATCAGGTCAATCGAAGATTACAACCTGACGACTATGGCGACGCGAGGCGGTTCAAGGGGTCTGAACCAAGGACCTGTCGTCGGGAACATTTTAGAGCCTGTCGAATTCCGGGGAGGGTCATTTAAAGTCCATTAGACTACATAAGGAAGCTCGCCAGCCATAAGAAAAGACCATACCCGAAATTCCTTGAAACTCCAGGGGAAACAAAACGCGATATTGGGAGAAGACAGCAGGACATAGTCTGGAACTGCTGGGGGAAATCTGCTTGTGGTCGGCTTCAAACAAACTTCGAAAGAGCTTGGGGTCGATGTTGATCTCCATGTCTCGAGAGGGAATGTCTATCCATGTACTCTCGCTGGGGGAACATAATCGGGAACTGATCTTCATGTCTCGAGAGGGAATGTCTATCCGTGTACTCTCGCTGGGGGAACATAATAAAGGCGTGTCGAAACACCTGTCAAAGAAGTACCGCTCGTTGTAACAAGCTAGGTCTTGGCAGAAATAGGGGCAACAGTTTGCTGCTGTCTTAGGAATGCGGATTCGGGCGAAGAATATACGTCGAACGGATCAAATACGTGATATGGCATCGAGGAAGAGGCGCACCAAAGATGGGCCCACAAATAACGAACTCATAACGAATTTTTTAAAATTCGTATGAAGGGAAACTGAGGAAGAGGCGCAGCAAGAGCTGCGTCCCTTGGAAGAGGCGCAGCACTTGCTGCGTCTTTTCCTGAGCGTGTCTTTCCTGCGTAAAAACCCGATGAAATAGAGGGTTTATTTCATTTATTCGAAACACAAATCCTTAATTTCTCTCTCAAATTCCAACCATTTTCGTCAAAATTTGATCCAAAAGCCTGCATTTGCCATGACTAATCGAGGTATGTATATTAATCTTGCATTTATCTTCCGTATTTGATCAAACGGGACCGACAAAATTAGGGTTTTCGACCCTAATTAGTCGAAAATTTGGGGCTTTTCCCCCAAATGATTTTGCCTTGCTAAATTGACTTTATAAATGGCTAATTGGTAATATAAGGATCATAACCATGTATTTGTCTCGAATTTTCGTTGAGTTTTGAGCATTTGAATGAAATTGAGACGGTTTCACAGCTAAACCGTAAATCGCTTCGAAAATAGCCTTAGAATTGCCCATTTGTGACGAAACTTGGTATTTGGAATCCTTGCATGATGGGTAAACTTCCTACCATCTCAGAATTTTGATCTGTGACGGCTTTTTCATGACACTTTCTAGGGCATAATCGCCATTATAACGAAATGCTGTCGAAATTCCGACTCGAACCCATGACTAGGCTTCAACTTAGGCTTGACTTGACCCAAATTACCACATGAGCGGTCGGGCTTGTGGAAAAATTGCCAAAGATGGCGAGAAAAGAGCGATTTCGGAGCTCCGAAAACTCGAAAATCCCCTAATCAAGGCTTGTCGTCGCTTGACGCGGCCTAAATTCACTTTAATTTTGCAGGCGACGAGGCTTCTACATCTGGGAGGGATCCCATGGACGTGGACACCGCTGTTGACCCTTCTCAGATGCTTGAGGAGGCGTTAGAGGAGACTTTCACTGCTGCGGCGACGGCTGCTGAGGACGAGGTCCTCGAGGAGGAGGCTGCTGAGGAGGAGGAGGCCCCGAGATGGGCCAACGTTGAACAGGGTGGTCGCTAGGCGAGGGAGCACTGCGTAGGGCCGAGACCCGGGACGAGGCACCGCTTTGGGGTCACGGAGGGTCACCTCCTCCTACGGATCGACGGTGAAGAGCTTGGTAAATCGAATTCATCACTCTTCATTCATCTTCTTTCATTTCTATTTGTCATAACTTTTTTCTTCATCTGAGCTAAAGATAGCTTTTGTTTCAAATCCAAATAGGAGGCCGGGAATATCAGATCATTCTCGGGCTATACGACGGCGATGGGGTGCTACGAGAGGCTGTCGGCCGAGGAGCGAGCCATGATCGAGCGGGGATCATTCGGCGCCCTGGTGCAGGCTTGGAGGGATATCGCGAGGAGGAAGCTTCGGGCTAACCTCAGTCTCGTCCGAGCTTTCTTGGACCGGTTTTGGGATACGACCTCCACATTTCACATGCCTTTTGGCGAGGTGGGGGTCACGTTAGAGGACTACGGCATGATTTCTGGTCTGCCGTGTGGGACTGAGGTGGTGGAGTGGCCGGAGACAGCCATGAGGGTTGACTCGGCTGAGGCTAGGAGGTTGATCGGCTGGAACTTGGCGCCGAAGGCGGCTGCGGTACCTGGTTTGGTGCCTAGTTCTTACGTTCGGGACTACTTTGTAGGGAAGACCCCGGCGTCAGTGGTGATCGAGGGGAGGGAGACGGCTCCTCCTCCCGCACCGCGGACGAGGGTCCGTTTGTGGCTCTTGTGGTTTCGTCTTCGATCTACCTCGGAGACAAGGCGGAGAGGCTTTCGACGAAGCTCCTTCCCTTTCTTTCGACTCGAGTTCCCTAGGCCGTTGGGACTGGGTCATCTTTTTTTTTGCGGTCCTCATCCGCTTCATGAGGGCCATGGTTCGTCCGGATTTGATGGAGAAGGGGACTTCTCCTACTGCTGTCGGCCCTGGACTACTGTTGGAGGTATGAACCTTCACTTCATTTCATGAAAGATCATTTCCTTTTCTTATCGAATCACGAAAGATCGTTGTTGATTATCTTGTTTTACAGGCGTGGGTGTACTCCTACTTTCCGGGCCTCGCGCCCAAGAGGACGGAGCCGGTGGAGAAGGCTTATCCCGTTGTGCGAGATTGGGTGATGTGCCGCACAAGGAGTCGGCGTTCCTTCCACAACGTCTGTCGACGGGAGGTGAACGCTCTTCAGCTGGATGGCGTGAGTACATTACCTTGGATTGTTTGTCTCTCTTCTTTATTTTAGAACTGATCATAAGAATGACCCTTCGTTTGCTTTTCTAGTGGATGCCCAGACCTTGGGAGGAGTACGCTGGCGCTCCTCCCTTCGTGGCTGAGGTCCTTCGACCTAGGAGCTCGAGCTGGTTGCTGTTGAGGACGTCGATGGGTCCTGTGTGGTACTTGGGTGAGCGCTTGGCTCGTCAGTGCTCTCGAGATGTCTTGACGGTTCCCATCGATCCTCCGCGGACGATGTTTAGGGAGCCTCCTGAGGCTAAGAGGGAGGCTGACCTGGCTGGCGTCGGTGGTGACGCCCTCCTTCTTCCTGGTGAGGACTACTCGACGTTCCTCTACGGGAGGTTGGCGTACTGGCCGGTTGTGGTAAGTGCTTTACCCACCTTTATTTTTGACTATTTTGGGAACACGATGAATGATCATCGGTTAAAGGAAATCATTTGACCTTGCAGGAGGTCGAGGCGGCGGGCATCGAGCCCCCAGAGTACCCCGAGACCCTTGAGTACACTAACGCGACGGGGATGACAACGATCTCCGAGCTACGTGACTTTGACGTGGCGGTGAGAGATGCTGGCTTGGACGAGTGGCAGCATCTGATTCGGAGGGTGAGTCTCCTAACTTGTATAATTTTGTGTAAGAACACATTTGTTCGAGTTTGTCCCATCGCTAAGAATTTTCCTTTTGAAATGTAGGTTGCGCCATCCCGGTTCGTGGCTTTATGGAGGGTAGCCAACCGGCTGTGGGCTACTGTCGTCGAGGCACTTGTTGGCGGCCGAGGACGTCAGGTATGAACCTTCCGTTTACTTCATTTTTGAATTCTCTAATCTTCCTTATGTTTGAACTGATTGACATGAGCCAGTTCTTGTTGTTTGCAGAGGGAGCGCGAGCTGGAGCGAGAGCTTGCCCAGTCCCAGGAGGAGACAGCTCGCCTGCTGAGGGAGCTCGAGGTCCATGACGCCGAGGTTGCTGCTCTCGAGGCGAGAGTTGCTGAGCTAGACGGCGACCAGCAGTAGTTTTTTTTTTTTTTTTTGTTGCTTCCTTTTTTGCTGTATTTTTGTATATTTTGTACATTTTAGAACCCACATTTTGGACATTTGGACCTTGTTTTGGGGCTCGAGCCCCCAGTTTGGTGTACATATCCCCTTTTGGTTGTATATATGATGGCCTGAGTGCCTTTGCTGCTGGGTTGCTTTGTACCTGCAGGTTAGCTTTGAACAGGTTTGGTAGATGACGGTTTATGCCGTCATGCTGCCGAAATTTACATAGAAGTCACATAGAACATATATTTGTACATATGGCCTAAATTAGCGCAAAACAATGACTCAAAAAAGCAAAAATTGCAAAAATTTGGTCGGAAATGACCGGACGGTATGGAGGGTTACTGATAAGTAGCATTTTAGTCGTATTTTACCCCGCATTTATACCTTATTCCGACTTGATTTTGTGTGCTTAAATGTCTAAAAAGCTCATTTAATTACTAATTTATAATAATTAGTCGTATTAGTTTATAACTAATAATTAATTGTATTTATGTATAATATTAGTATTATTATTATTATTATTATTATTATTATATTAATTTAATGTGCAGGCAAGACGGGAAAGTGAGGCGGAAGAGCAAGACGGGATTATGAGAAGAAATGGCGGAGGTGAAAATAAGCCAAGTCATGGAAAAATAAACTAAGTAAAGGAGCAGCTGCTAATTTCAGACGGACTTTGCTGAGCTTTTACTACCACCTCCGGCCACCGTGGCAGCCACCACTCACCACCAATGATCACCCTCCACTTCCAACATCACATCCCAACCACCCATGACCACCGTCTGCCACCACAACAGCCACCACGAACCCTTCTTCCACCCCTAGCCACAAACATAAAAATACAACCATTTCATGCACCCATCTTTCAACCACCACAACAGCCACCTACAGCCACCGTGGGAACCACCCATCACAACCACTAACATCCTCACACTTCCAACTTCATAACCCAACCACCCATCACCACCATTAACCACCGTGGAAGCCACCACGATCCCTTCTTCCACCCCCGTCCGTAAACAATGCAAATAAATCAACCTATCTTCAACTCCACCTTCTAACCACCTCCGACCACCGTGGACATCACCTACGACCACCACATCAGCCCATTATCACCTGCCCATAACCTCCATCCACCTACAACCACCACGGTGGCACCAAACCACCACAGCAGCCCGTGTTTCCCTCCTCTGTGTAGCACGTAAATGCGTCTTCAATGCTGCTCCATGCCGGTGCCCCGGCAGTCGACATCCCAACCGGCAGCACACACACTTAACTTTCCTCCTTTTTACTCAATGTCTCGCTACCGGCATAGGCACCGGCAAATGCACTCGGCGGCGCAACAACACGCAATTCAACATCTCGCATCAATTCGCGTTCTCTCTACCGTCTGCCGGTGTACCGGCTCCCACACACGCCTCCTTTAATTCTTCCCTTTGCTCCATGGTCTCGCTACCGGTGCCCTGGCCGGCAGGGTCCCCTGCTCTGCTTTTTCCCTATTTTCGATCGTTCGATGTTGTGGGCTCTTGTTTTCACGATTGATTTTGGTGTAGCAGTAGTATTAGTTATTAGGATTATTATTATTGATTATTATTATTATTATTATTATTATTATTATTAGTAGTAGTAGTTTAATAGTATTTTTATTCTTATTATTAGTTTATTATTAGTAGTATCAATTAGCCTAGTATAAAAGGAACACTACCACATTAGAATAGATACCTAACACACATTAGACATTACACACCATTTTTAGATTAGAATTAGATTAGAAATTAGACTAGTTAGTCCATTATTCTCTCTCAATATTGTAGAACCCTAATATTTCCTCCCTCATTTTCATTCAATAAAAAGTTGTAATCTTTCTTTAAAAAAAAATAATAATAATAAAAAAAAAAAATTAGTTACCCCCTAAAAAAAGAAAAAATAAAAACATATAAGTTTGAAATGTAATGTGGAAGGAGAGTGAAATGATTCCCCAAAAAGAAAATTTAAAAAGAAATGTATAATTTTGAAAATGAATAAGAAATTTAAAAGGAAAAGTATAAATTTGAAAATGAATAAATTAAATTAAATTGATGAAATGATTCCTCAAAAAAATAAAAAAATAAAAAGAGATGTATAAGTGTGCTAAAATGACGAAAATGTCGATATTGTCTCGAAATGCGTGTCTGTGAAATTAGGAAACACGAAATATGGCAACTTGACGTATTTACCAAAATAATAACCCGTATGAATAGGAAATTATTTGTTGAGGAATTTAGGAAAGATCCAACGCGGAAAATCACAGAAAGAAGGCTGAGGAAGAGGCGCAGCAAGAGCTGCGTCCCTTCGAAGAGGCGCAAAGAGTCTTTGCGCTTTTTCCCCTGCATGCATCCGTCCTGACGGATTTTAGGAAACAGCTTTTAGTATAAATAGAGACGTCGAGGGAGGTTTTATTCACATAATTATTCCGTCTTTCTTCGTCTTATTACACAAAGCTCCCAAAATAAGCATACATCATGAATACTCTTGAAATTCGTCTAAAAGAATGGACAAATGAGTTCTCTAATGTGGAGAAACACGATATGGGTGCTTATAATTTTGGATCGCTTTTGAGCTTGAAGCTGATCAAGGTAGTCAAACCATTTCTAGATGCTTGTCTTGATTATTGGGACCCGAATTATCGCGTATTTGCCTTCCCTGGAGGCGACATTTGCCCATTTCCCGAGGAAATTGCTGCGATTGGTGGTTGGGACCCGGAACACTCGCCTGCTATTCCCTCCACTTCTCAAGGGTATATGAACAAGTTTAGAGACTTGCTTGGGTTGGCAAGAGCTGATGTTGACCGTCTTGTGACCTCTAAAGGGGTGCGAATGTTGGACTTCATTGATCGATTCATCAATATGGCAGATCCCACCATCTCTTATGTTGCGAGGCGAAGGGCATTCGGGTTTTGCCTATTACATGTATATGTCCTTCAAGGGCATGTTGATGAGGATTTGAGAGGCGACCCTCGTTACTTGAGTTTGATTGAGCAAATGGAGCTGCGTAGGAGCCCAGCTTGTCTGTGTTTAGGAGAAATCCTTTTGGGTTTAGATAACAGGAAAGCCAATCGCGACCTTCCTTATTTGGGAAGTCCCATTATATTGCAGGTAATAGAATTTTTTTTCTTTTTTTTTTCTTTTTCGTTTTTTTTTTTCGTTTTCTCTTGTTTTCGTTTTTTTTTTCTAATACCCGCTTTTGTTAGGTCTGGCTTATGGAGCGTCTTCGATTGATCGAGCCCCCAGTTAATGTTCCTTCTTATCATGCTCGCTCAATTGCAATGAGGACTAGGCTCTACATGGTGGACTTCACTCGAGTTTGCAACTACTGGGAAAACAAATTGAAGAGTGAAGATGGCCCCTTAATTAGATGGATCGTACCATGGTGGCATCTCAAATCTGTCACTGGAGTATCTTCTTTGGATCCAACCCGATCTGTTCGCATTCCCAGCTTGGAGTTTATGATATGCATCTTCCCGGAGAGGTTGATGAGGCGGGCATGGGGTCGGATTGAAGCAGATGATCCCGAAGCTTGACAATGTCCCGCAGACTGCCGTGGCGCTTACTACTGAGAGTCGAAGGGAATGGGCCATCAAATGGGCTCAAAGAAATGTATGGTTCTTGAGTTCTTCTGTCAGTGCACTATGGGTGTCAGATTCCTATCTGCGATGGAGGAAAGCTACTACTCCGGAGGAGCGCGAGAAACTGAGGAAGCGCGAGCCTGTTGACTACAAGGTTCGCGAGGTGGAAAAGGAGAAGGAGAAGCATCTGACTGAGAGAGAGGAAGAAGCCGGATTTCGAGTGGTTCATCCTTCGAAGAGACCGAAGACTTCTCCTGCCGTCGAGATGGTAGTTGACAAGAATGGCAAAGCAAGACCACGAGAGAGACCATTGGTGATTAGGTCGGAAGTGGCGCAAGAGCGTCCGGCTCGAGGTCGGGACAAGAAATATGATAGAAATGACAAAGGCAAGGGGAAGATGGAAGAGTAGCCTAAGTATTTATTATTATCTATTATTATTATTATTGTAATAAGAAGGTGAGGTTTTTAGAATCCTAGCCATTATTTTTAGCATTATTTTATTATGTAACGTACTATTATTAGAAATGAAATAAAAAGGTTAATTGGTTATGAAACCGTTGTGATTTTCTTTTCATTATTCTTGTCGAATTTCAAATGCATTCGCAAATGTCCTTCTATTTACATTTAAAATAATTCAATGGGTTGTATCCCATGAGGGATTGCCTAAGTATTCATTTAAAAAAATGAAATCAAACCCTTGCGCGTAGTTCGAGTAAATGTAAAAGAATAATTGTTCTAAGCAAGAGCTTGTAGCGAACTTAGAAAATAAGCATGAGCTTTACTTACTCCTAAAATGCAATTTAGTTTATTTGATGATATGAGAATGGCAGATTGTCAAAATGCAAGAGCAAGATGACATTAGCTTAATCTAGCTTGGCCAGGGGCCGTTTATTTCGTGCCACAAGAGCGACACGTGAGGTTACGCGAGGCGCGTTTTTTACTCCTATTCTAGGCATAGTAACGTTTCAGTTGGTCAAGGTTTGTTGGGTTGGCAATTCGTTCCCATCTAGGTCTGTGATCCTAACCGCACCCTCTGGAAGTATGGACTTGACTAGAAATGGCCCGGCCCAATTGGGCTTGAATTTTCCTCGTGGATCGACAGACAAAAGAGCTCTAATTGATTTGAGGACCAAGTCTCCTTTCTTAATGTTCCTTGGCTTAACCCTTTTGTTGAAGGCTCGTTTGATACGCGCCTGATATGTTTGCACATTGTGTAATGCACGTAACCTTCGTTCATCCAGGAGGATGAGTTCTTCATATCTAGCCCTCTTCCACTCGGCTTCTGGGATTTGACTTTCGAGTAAAATACGCAAGGATGGTATTTCTAGCTCGACTGGTTGTACGACTTCCATGCCGTAGGTCAAATAGAAAGGAGTAGCCCCAGTGGGCGTCCTAACGGATGTGCGGTATCCCTATAAAGCAAAGGGTATCTTGCTTGGCCAATCTCTATAATTGTCAATCATTTTCATGAGAATCGTGACAACATTTTTGTTTGCCGCCTCTACCGCGCCATTAGTTTGTGGTCTATATGGCGAGGAGTGGTGATGCTTAATTTTGTACTTGGCTAGCAATTGCTCGGTCTCAGCTTGGAAATGTGATCCATTGTCACTGATGATCTCATGTGGGCAACCATATCGACAGATGATGTTGGTTTGTATGAACTTAGCCACGTTCTTGGCCGTAAGACTGGTGTAGGAAGCCGCTTCTACCCACTTGGTGAAATAATCAATTGCTACTAGGATGAAACAATGACCTCCTGTTCCGGCTAGAGTAATCTTGCCGATGATTTCAATTCCCCAAGCGGAAAATGGCCAGGGAGATGTCATGGTGTAAAGCAATGAAGGAGGGACATGTTGCACATTCCCGAAGATTTGGCAATTATGGCAATGTCTTACAAATTTGATGCAATCAGATTTCATCGTGGTCCAATAATACCCTAAACGTGTGATTTTCTTTGCCATCATGGGTCCACTCATGTGAGGGCCACATTCTCCATCATGGACTTCTTCCATCACTTTCCGTGCTTGTGAATGATCAAGACAACGTAGGATTACACCAAGAGGTGTTCTTTTGTATAGCTCTCCTTGCATGAGAACGTATTGGGAAGCTAGAAAGCGGATAACGCGTTGTCCCCTTTTGTCCATTTCTGGTGGATAGGTGCCATTGAGCTTGAAGTTTAGGATTGCTTGGAACCAAGGTTCCTCCTCCATTTCCTCTTCATCGGTGATTTGGTGCACATAAGCTGGCTCTGATCGTCGTTCGATGCATAAAGGCATTTCTACCATGCTATCCGGCATATTAATCAAAGATGCAAGTTTTGCAAGAGCATCTGCAAATTGATTTTCTTCTCGAGGTAGATGTAGGTAGGTCAATTGATCGAAGAATTGGGCTACTTGGTCTATTCTGGCTTGATAAGGTGCTAAACTTTCGCTTCGGATTTTCCAAGATCCCGTGATTTGATTGATGATAAAAGATGAATCCCCATGTACTCGAAGATTCTTGATGTCTAAAATTACTGCCGCTTGCAATCCAATGAGACAAGCTTCGTATTCTGCAGCGTTATTTGTCACCTCGAAGTCGAGTTTGACAGATATTGGTGTATGCTCGCCTTCAGGAGAAATGAGCAACACTCCTATTCCAAATCCTCTTAAATTTGATGCCCCATCAAAATAGAGGCCCCAGGAGTCTACATCCGTTTGGAGTATATCCTCATCTGGAAACGACCAGGTGTCTATCGTTTGTGTATCATTGATGGGATTTTCTGCGAAGAATTCGGCAACGGCGCGCCCCTTTATAACTTTCAAAGGTACATACTTGAGGTCGAACTCTGAGAGCATCAAAGTCCATCTTGCTAAACGTCCATTGAGAATGGGTTTCTCGAAGAGGTATTTGACAGGATCCATTTTGGAGAATATTTTGACGGATTAGCTAAACATATAATGGCGTAGCTTCTTCGTTGCCCACACAAGAGCGAGGCATGTCTTCTCGAGTGGTGTGTATTTGCACTCGTACTCCAAGAACTTCTTACTAAGGTAGTAGATTGCTCTTTCTTCTTTTCCTACAGTTTGAGCTAGCATAGCGCCCATGGCTGTTTCATTTACCGTGAGATATAAACCAAGAGGTTGATCTCGTTGAGGTGGCATGAGCACTGGTGGTTTGGCTAGTATTTCCTTTATTCAGTCGAAAGCCTTCTGACAGTCATCATCCCACATGGTGTGATCTGTTTTCTTTAACTTCTTGAAGATAGGTTTGCAAATCATGGTGAGCTTCAATATGAATCGACTTATGTATTGCACCTTGCCTAGGAATCCTCTAACTTCTTTCTCTGTTTGAGGTTGCGGCATTTCTATTAGAGCTTTGATCTTGGAAGGGTCTATTTCTATACCTCGTTGGCTAACGACGTATCCCAGGAGTTTACCAGATGTTACTCCGAATGCGCACTTCTGAGGATTGAGCCTCATGTTGTACTTCCGTAGCCTTGAGAAGAATTTGCGAAGGTTCGCAATGTTTCCCTCTCTTTCTTTGGACTTGACAATCATGTCATCGACGTATACCTCAACTTCTTTATGCATCATGTCATGTAAGAGCGTAGTTGCGGTGTGTTGGTATGTAGCTCCGGCGTTGATTAACCCAAACGACATAACCGTGTAGCAATAGGTTCCCCATTGAGTGACGAAGGCGGTCTTATGCATGTCTTCTATGGCCATTTTGATCTTGTTATATCCTGCGTATCCGTCCATGAAGGATAGTAACGCGTGATCCGCTGTATTATCCACTAATATGTCGATATGTGGTAGAGGAAAGTTATCCTTAGGACTCGCTTTGTTTAAGTCTCTAAAATCAACACAAACACGGATTCTCCCATCCTTTTTGGGTACGGGTACTATGTTAGCTACCCAGTCTGAGTACTCGGAAACTTTGATGAACCCGGCTTTGAATTGTTTATCGACTTCTTCTTTGATTCTGAGAGCCCATTCTGTCCTCATTCGACGAAGCTTCTGTTTCACGGGTTTGAAACCTGGTTTGATTGGGATTCTATGCTCTGCGATGTCCCTGTCGATCCCTGGCATGTCTTTGTAGGACCAAGCAAAGACGTCTTTAAACTCGTGCAGGAGGCCTATGAAACTAGCCCTTTCGGTAGGACTTAAGGTTGTCCCTATCCTAAGTTCTTGTGGTTCTAGTTCGGTTCCTACGTTGATGGGTTCGGTGTTCTTTATCACTGGTCCCCTTCCCCCTCTTGTAGTATTTCTTTGGCTATGTAGGGAGGTATTTCGATTGAGTCTGGGTCTGGGTCATTCTCATTATCATCGTAAACAGAATTGCATTCAAGATAACACGAAGAGTAAGCAGAACCTGATTTATTCATATTAAGATTTGAGAAAAGTTGAAACAAAGAAGCCATCTGATCTGTAGTCAGTGGCGGTAAAGGGACAGCCGTTGGGACATTTCCCGAACTACTGTTGCTATTTAACACTAAGCTAGGAGATACGAGGGGAGTGGGAATGATGACAGGAGGAGACTCTCTAGGAACTTCTCTAGACTCCGACTCTAACTCCGACTCTGACTCGAATTCATCGTCTTCTGGTTCTCCTTTGAACATCTCTCCTTCTCCAGTGGTGAGCTTGAAGAGTCTTCCTTGATTGTTTGTCCACTTGATAGATTTTCTCCATCCTTTCTGCTGATTGGTGTTGGTTTCTGTGATTAACGCGGTAGGGTTTACGTGATCGTCTTGAAGTATCATGGTAATGATCTCATCCTGCGCGGCTCTAATAAATCGATCTTCCCCAAATAGTAGACTCACAACTTGTTCGTCTAAGCAAGGTGCTTGACGAGTCTTGAGGGTAGGAACCGTTCCTGGAGGAATGAAGTAGCAATCGTGAAAGATCTCGATTTCGGCTAGCTTCCTTTCGAGATAGTGCCAAGGCTCGGGAAATCCGTGAAAGATATCTTGACTTCCTTCCCTAACGAAGTATCCATTTAGGGTAGGGAGGTAGGGTTGCATTTGGATTCCCATGTTCTTACGGTTTTGAACTTGAGCGAGCATCTTGAGAAATTCCTCTTTAGTGGGTCTGTACCCTAGTCCAAGGGGTATTTTTTGTGAGTTATCCTCTTTGTAGGGCGCAAAGGTGTTTCTTCGGATAGGATTCAAAGGCATTCCCGGGAAGTATCCCTGGGTTTTGAGTATGTGGTTGACCACTAAGTTAGAGTAGGGATTGAAGTATAAGGGTGCCAACTCACTTTCTATGACATTTATGATATGGAAGCCCCCAAGTTAATGTACTGGATCTACAAGGACTTGATTGCTTGACTTCTTTTCGATTACTACCTTGATGGGCGACGAAGTGATCGTCACCACCTTACCATTTAGTGGGATTTTGATTTTCTGGTGGAATGTGGATGTTACCGCTTTGGAAGCGTGAATCCAGGGTCTTCCCAGAAGTATGTTAAAGGATGCCTCAATGTCCACTATTTGGAAGTTGACCTTTCGCTTAATCGGCCTTGTGGCTATGGTTAGGTTAACGAGTCCTACTACCTTTCGTCGTGTACCATCATATGCGTGAACACCTTGGTTGGTAGGGGTCCAATCCGACTCTTTCATGCCCAATTTGTATGCCGTTTTCAAGGGTATAACGTTGACTGCGGAGCCATCATCTACCAAAGTCATTGGCACATTCTTCTTTAAGCAAATGACAGTGATATAAAGAGCCAAGTTATGACTAGCACCGAAGGGTGGCAAATCTTCATCCGAGAAAGTAATAGGATTACTTAGCTTTGGTGATTCTTGGAAGACCAAGTTGACCACGTCGTCGGGTGTAGAGTTATGTGCCACATTTAGTTTGGCCAAGGCTTGCAGTAAAGCTTGGCGATGTGGGAATGAGCTTGCCACTAGTTGCCAGACTGAAAGATCAGCCTTTGTCTTCTATAGTTGCTTTAGTAAATGGTCAGTAGAGCCTTCTTCATTATCATTTGGTATGACCACATTGGTTGGACCGTTCGCTATGGGACCATTTTGAGAAGTGCTTTGGTATGGGCGTCCCGAACGAGTAAGGTGGTCTACATCTTGATCTTCACCATTTTGGACTATTTCTTCACTGATTTTGACTAGGTAGTGTTCAGTGAGATACTCGTCTTCATCATTATCGGCCCATATTCCATGATGGCAGCAAGTTCTCTCATTCTCATGATTTCGGCTTCCAATTGGATAATTTGGTCGACTAGTTCATTAACCATGGCTACTACTTCTTGCATTGTAGTGTTTTGAGGGAAGATTAGTGGTGCACGTTCTTTAGGTGTTGCGTTGGGATCACGTAAGGTTGCCACTGCACTCTCTAGTTCCATGACTTGCCTATTCACACTTTTTGCCCATGCAATGAAATCAGTGATGGTTGGAGAAATGGTAGAGTAGTTCCCTTCATTTTCTATTGCACGAATTTCATCTTCAACTGGAGAAATGAGGTGTGAATAATCTATGGTAGATTCTTCACTTGTAATCACTAGAATTCCAAGAGGATTCTGAGTGTTGTTAGGCTTACCTCCAGGTGGTATTGGTAGGCGACCGTCTTCAATCATATCTTGAAGCACATTTTTCAGTTTGTAGCATTTTTCTGTATCATGTCCCTTACCTCTATGGTATTCGCAGTACGAATTCTCATCCCAGAATTTGGATTTCTTTTCTGGTTCGGGTGTAGGGTCTATTGGTTGAAGTTTACCCAGCTTCATCAACCTTTTCAGAGCGTTGGAATATGTGTCCCCTAGATTTGTGAATTTCCTTGGAGGGGTACTCTTCTTAGATGGCTCTAGAAGGTTGACTTCATCAGTTTTGCTAGTAGAGCCGTAAGAACGACTTGTTGAGCCTTGATATCCACGACCTACCGTTTTGGACAAGATCCCTTTACGGATGTCATCTTCGATCCTTGTCCCTAATACGGTTAAATATTTGAAATTCTTAATGTTTTGATACCTCAAATGATTTGCATAGATGGGCTTTAGGTTGTCCACGAATTTCTCCACGAGGGTAGCTTCATCCGGACGTTCCACAAGTTGAGTACTAGTCTTCCTCCACCGACTTAGGAAGTCGGTGAAACCTTCTTTGTCATTTTGGGTAAGAACCTCTAAAGTGCGCATGTTGACTTGGATTTCAACATTATCCGCATATTGTTTAGCAAACTCGATTGCGGCATCATCCCAGGTAGCGATTTTCTTATGCTCTAGCGAATAGAACCATTGTTTTGGGATGGTGTCAAGAGATGAAGGAAAGACCCTTAAGAACATCTCGGGTTTAATGCCTTTGATAGACATGTAATCCTTGAAAGCACGGATATGGTTCAAAGGGTTTTCATGCCCCTTGAATTTAGGGATATCTGTCATGTTGAAGTTGGTTGGCAACTTGGAACTCACGGCCTCATATTTGCGATTGTTCTCCCTATAAATGTCATCCCCTTTGAGATACATCAATTGCTCCTCCAAGTATTGGAGTCGTTTCTCAGCTGCAGTCATACCTATGGGAGGGTTTTCGTCCCCGAAGTTGTTCACAAATTCATCAAAGACTTCACTTTCTCGAGGAGGCATCCTTGTTTCCACGGCATATATTCGGCCCTCAATTGTGTCAAGGTGATCATACACTTGGTCTTGAGTAACTTGGATACGAGCTAGCGCGGCTAGGATTTGATCATTACCATTCTGGAGTTGGTTGAAGTTCACGTCGCTTGTTTCAGGCATCTTGGAAACTGAATAAGAGATCGACGACGAATCAAAACACGATCGACCATTCTAGTACACTTACTCGAAGAGAAATGTTTTGACTTGTGAAGTGGGAGTGCGCCACTTGTGTCAAGTGAGTTTTGAGGAAAATGACAAAGTTTGAAAAATGTTGGTCATAGTCAACTTCAGTTTAGTTATAGGAGTGGACTCGAAGTGAGGTTTTGAAATGGGTTTTGAAATGGGTTTTAAAGCCCGGATTTTGACTCGACAATTGGACAGAGTTTCGACTGATTTTGCGCTAATATTAGGCCCAAGTTTCGAAATTTTTACTTTTGAAGAAGGATTTTGATTTTACAAAAAAAATCGTCATGGTTTGTTTTAGAAATGGTGATCACATATGGTACAAACATTATACAAGCATTATAACGGGATGCTGAGTGCATTTAAAAGGGTTTTGGTTTAAAGGGTGGGTTGCCATACCGAACAATCAAACCCGAAGTCTGTGGAGAGGCTCGTACCAAACAAGAGTAAGGCCGATTCCTAGTTCATTTCCTCAAGTAGTGAAAGTCCTTGATACAAACAAGAGTAAGTACCATGGTATGGATGACGTCAATCGCTATCCATCCTTAGGCCCAAATAAGAATTAGGACCGTTTAGACGGGACGATTGGTCGAATTGGTTGGGTTGGGCCTAGGAAGGCCGAATAAACGATCTAGGAAGACCGAGTTCTGAAAACCGACAATTGTCTTGTACAAACTATTCCCTAACCTTGTTCAAGTTTCACCCTTTTGGCTACACGTAAGTGTATGATCACCAGTGGAGTCGCCAAACTGTGGACGCGGGCCCACGGGGGCGAAAAGCGAAGCAAGCTTTTCCTCTTTGTTTGTTTGCATTTGTGGAGTCGCCACCAATTTATTGTGGAAAATTGGAAACCGTTCGAATACCCCGTGTCATGTCAAGACACAAAGTAATGACATGAACACTAAGCACTCGTTACCCTTAGCATTCTATGTCTAGAATGACTCTCGTGGATGCCAATGAACACGGATGTTCACAGAGATCTGGAGTAAGGGGTGAGGGTACGTATTAGGAAGCTCTTTTGGTCGAACACCTAATCCCGCCCGCCTCGATAGCGGCCTCTACTAATGATTAGAGAAATTGTCTATACTCGATATGTTGTCGGTTATATGCATGCAATGCAACATCCATAGAATTAATCCTAGCATGTGAATTTAGACTAAGTCGGTAGACACGTAATTTAACATACAATTAATGTCAAAGTGGAAATTTAGGATCGATTACATGTGAAAGCATACAAACAATGCAATAATAAAAATACAATAAGGAAAATTACAATAATTACATTGGGTTTAATTGATTTATGTCGAAAATACATTTAAAACGGATAATTTGAGAAAGAATAAATAAATAAATTAACGAACAGGAATTAGGCGATAATAACACGATTAGTAGTTAATTAATACGTAATTAATAACTAGGTCAAAGCAACACGGGAGTTCAGGGACAGAAATCAACCAGAAACGCAGTAGCGAGTGCGTCCCCTTGGAAGAGGCGCAGCACTTGCTGCGTCCGTTCCTTGGCTCAGTTCTGGCTGCGAAGCCGGAATTGCAAATCGTTAATATTCGTTGGTGAATTTAATGCTCGATTAATAATATTTGACTCGGATGAAAGTGATTAACATATTATTTACATGCGATTGGGGGTCATAAAAACAATAAACATGGATGAAAACTAATTGAAACGAGTATTTACAAGATTAATTAAGACTAATTAATACAAATTAATAAACTAAACAAATTAATTAGTTTAAACAAGTTATTAATGATGAATTAATGATGGTGACGATAAACAAAAGGTGAAAAATATATCAATGACGAATTCGAGAGACTCAATATTGATGAATCGAACCTCTAAAACCCGAATTTGATTTTAATGACGAAAACCCGCAAATATGAATTACTTGGGATTTAAGTCGGGATATTATTAATGAATTAAATATTAATGAAGATTGATGATATGTCAGATTATTATGCTTAAGTTGTTATATCAAAGAAACAACAAACAATTGAAAACAAAAGAAAAACAAACAAATTAACAAAAAACGAAGGAAGAAGAAAGGAAGCAGGAACAAACAGATTAACTTTGATTTGTGTTACTACGACCTTCGTAAATGGGGTCAAATGGGCATATTTTGGGTTATGATGGCTGTGGCTAGTCGAAGGGAATGAGTGCGATAGGAATTGTCCACCCCTAGTCAGGGTTATAACAATATCTCAGGGCCAC
Source organism: Silene latifolia (assembly GCF_048544455.1). Taxonomy (NCBI): domain Eukaryota; kingdom Viridiplantae; phylum Streptophyta; class Magnoliopsida; order Caryophyllales; family Caryophyllaceae; genus Silene; species Silene latifolia. Next base: position 82,652,026 of record NC_133533.1, read on the forward strand.
TCGAGGAGTAATGAACTGGAAATGCGTGGCCACGCTCGGAATGTATCCATGGTGGATAAATTTGGTCAATCAGTTATTCTCCAGATCGAGGAAACCACTCTCGATATGATCACTTGCAAGTACGACACAAAGACACCTTGCATTGAGTGGGAGATAGTAATAGGACAAGAGAATTGGTGACGCACACTTGTCGAGGACAAGTGGGAGATTGTTGGAATATGTGTCCTCCGACAATAATGTGATCACAACTGTTGATCATGATGATCACATGTTTAAGTCTCATTATAAAGAAAACAATTGGGAAGTAATATTTTACTGTCAACTGGTCCACACATATCGGTAATGATTGGTGACTAGAGTTTGACATTCTTTACGTGAGACGGTGGTGACGATTGATCCCCTTAGGTCATACCTAAAGGGTAACACTCTTAATTGATCATTTAATTGATCGTATGACGATACGGGTCAATTAAATTACTTAAAATTGACGGACGACTTTGGAAGATATATTTACGTGTCTTATTGAAATTTGATTAAATAAGATACGGTCTAAATGTCAATTGTTTCATTACTTAGATGAAATTATTGTTTAAGGTAACAATTGCATTTGAATGAATAAATTATTATAAATACAAGATGTTGTGATTTATAATTGGTAAAATATTTTGGTACAAGTAATTGTGAATTACTAAGTCGATTTTTGTACATGACGTATTTTTATTAATACGTTGATTTTTAATATGTTAAAAATACATAACAATTTTATGTGACATGTGACACGTGACATGTGACAAATTGACAAAAATAAAATGGAGTCCATTTTATCTATATGTACCGAAATTAAGGGGAGGATTAGGCATATATTGTGTTGATTATGTTAGTGGTAAACATAATCATTTCCTACTAAACATAGCCATGCAACACTACTTGCTTTTGTGAAGACCTCTTAGTGCATGCATTGGTCCCTTCTCTTCCCCCCTTACCCGGTTTTTCATGGAGCAAAGCCAAGGGCTTTTGCTATATATTTTATCTTATACACTACATTAAAATGTGTGTGTATCATCATTCATTCATTCATCAAAAATTAGATTTTTAGAAAGATAAAATCTTTCTCCTCCTCCCTCTCTCTTAACCGAAACATAGAGAGACCAAATAATATTTTTGGGTCAATTTTTATACAAAAATTAGTATTATTCTAGTAATAATAATATTAGTTTTATTAAGTTGTTATCTTGGGTATAAAACCTTGGGAGGTATTCTCTTCTTGAATCCTTGTTCATCCAATTAAGGAAAGATAAAAAACAAGAGAGTAGGAGAACTCTCTTGTGCCCTTGATCCGAAAATCAATGTAAGAATGAAAATTTCTTCTTTATTTTACTTATTGTTTGCATGCATAAGATCACCTTTTAATTTTATGACTAAATTAAAATATAACATTATGAATATGTTGAGTATAGAGATAAAGATTTCTAACAAGCGGTATCAGAGTCTTGGTTGTTTGCATGCAAATCGGTTATAGTTTTTCCGAGTTATACGATTAACATATAAAACTTGTAAATTTGTGTTATTATGATATATCACGAAATAAATTTATGCATGTTAAAGTTTCTGGTCCTAAAATGTTTTTAGGATTTTTGGTTAATTTATGGATTTTTATTGTTCATCTTATATAATAATGGCATTAAAAATATGATTTTATGATTAAAATGTCATTTTCGGACTAAATTAGCTAAACTTTGAATTTTCCAGTGATTTTTGGATATGTTATCACATGTTATATTTTGAGATGACCTGTAATTTTTTAGAATTTTTGGAGTTCTTATGCTCGAAATATGGATTTTTCATGTTTAAAATCGGATTTAAAAGAAAAATAGGTTAATATGAGATAAATTTCGAATCTGGTCATAGCAATTTAGTATATTGTCACATGCAATTTTACAAGATGTGTGTAAAATAATAGGCTATATTGAAGTCTTTATGCATGATTTATGAATTTTTGATGAAAAATAGCATAAATAGTGACTTAATTAGTGAATAATTCCTAAAACATACTCCATGACTAAGGAAAAACGTCACATGTTGCATTTTATTATCTTTTTCAGATCTAAAATTGAAAAGTTGATGAATATATTTTTTTCTCATGTTTTTATGATTTTTATTGATAAATCCGACAAACCGCAACATAGTTTTTCCGATAATTTTACGAAATTTTAACCTAAGTTTTTGAACATTATGAGTGTCATGGTATTTTTCCAGAATATTCATAAGTTTAAATTTCAAATGTTGAATTTATTTGAAATTTTTGTGATTTATTTGAAGTTTATAGCATTTTATTATAATTTGAAGTCCATTAATGAACAATTTTAAGTAATATAAGTTAATTATAGTCAAATAGTTAGTGAAGACTAATTTTGAGTCCTAAGAGGTTAGGGTAATTAACTTGTGCATAAATATGAATTTATGTATTTTATTGTGATTTTAAAACGTTGAATCACGCAAATCCGTAAAAACCGTTAAATATACGATATGGGCTACTTAAAGGCGATTTAGCATAAAATTGGGCATGTTCATACATATAATAATGCTGCATTTTTATTTATGATTGTCATAATTTTATTTTATGTAATTTTTGAATTATGTAAATTTTACTTAGTATGGCCTTAGTTTTTAATCGGTATTACCCGAAATGTATGGGAATATCGATTCGGTTGTAATTTATTGTGATCTCGTATCACCGTTTTGTAATTTAATAGATTTATTTTATTTTAATTACAAATGTATAATAGGAAATTATGTAATTTGTTATGTAATTTATTTATTCCGGAGTTCCATAAAGACGGATTCATTCAAGAAGGCGATACATAAAGACGGTGTTACCTCAAGATGCGTGCCATAACCGAAGTTCAAGGGACCAATGGAGTTGGTTTCCGAATATGTAATAGTTAATTAGATTTTCTATTTTAGGAAGGCCATACTAGGATTTATTTTATGTTTTGCATTTTATTTATATGTCGCATGCATCGCTAAATCGCCATAACTAAAACATGCATTGTCATTTTATCGAGTTTTTTCGACCGTGTCAATTACAATTATCGTAGTTCACCGCTTTAGTTCACTTAAAACGTGATAGATAATAAATTGACATGACCTCTCGCTAAAATAATCAATTGAGACTTAGCCTTACCAAAGAGTAGAAACCATGAAAACCTATTTCGTGAGGGAGTGCACTCGGCCACACCGGGGTACAAACCTTGTTACATAGGGGAAGTGGGTGATAAATGTCTATCCACTGAATTCATGTTGATGAGGGTTTCATCGGCCACACCGTGCCAAAGTTAATATGGGTTTGGATCATGGACACATTTATTCGAAATTTGGATTGAACTCAACAAAAGTTTTTGATAAGGGTTTTATCGGCCACACCGTGCCCTTGTCGGATGTGTTTTGGGCTAAAGATAAAATATTAATGTAATTTTATCGACCAAGAGTTCTAAAAGTAGAATCGATTAAAAAGTTAATCCACCGAGTTATATTGATAAGGGTTTCATCGGCCACACCGTGCCCAAGTTAATATGAATTTGGGTCTTGGAATCATTTATCTAGTTGGGTAGAGGTCACTAGAAAAATGCATAAAACTTGTTTAAATTATAAATTTTTACGAGTATTATTATTAAAACGACATTTGTTTTACTCCTTCTATTTTGTTTTGTAGACCGCTCTTATTTCTCATAACAAATGGCAAATCCAAACACCAACGCCACACCTCTCACTAATACTTCATGGCTCCGATCCTTCATGGATCGATGTAAACTTGAAAAGAATGGGTCAAATTTCTCCGATTGGGATGCCCAACTCAAATTAGCCGCCCAAGGTGACGACAAGCTTCGTTACCTTACCGAGGCCTCTCCACCCGAACCTAACACTAGGTCGACCGCCGCCACTAGGGAAGCATATGAGGCTTACCACAAGGAGTCCGCCGCAATGAAAAATGTGTTGATCTTTGCGATGGAGGCGGATCTCCAAAGGAGAGCCTTTAAGATGGGCACCGCTAATGAAATCTACTCCAAGCTTGTGACAATGTTTTCACAAACTCCGCGGATCGTCCAATATGAGGTGGCCGCGGCATTCTTTGATCTCGACTTCAAAGAGGGCCAAAAGGTTAGCCCTCATGTGCTCAAATTAATGGAGCTAGTCGAGACCTTGAAGATTCAAAAAGTTGAAATCCCCAAAGAACTTGTTGTAGATAGGATTCTACACTCCTTATCCAAGGTCAAGGCGTATGTTCAATTCCGGGTGAATTTTAACATGCAAGACAAGGACGTGTCTCTTGAAGAATTGCACAAGTTACTTGTGCAAGCCGAAAGAGACATGGGGTTAAATGTCAACCCACCTAAGGATGTGCTTAACATAAGCACCAAAAGCAAGGGGAAGTTCAAAAGGAATGGGAAGAAGGGTAAGAAGCAAGCTCCCACTTTCACCAAAGCTAAGACTTATGAAGCTAGCACCTCCAAGATCAAGAAGGGTCCTCTTGATAAATATCATTATTGTAATGGTGTTGGACATTGGAAAAGAAATTGTTCCAAATACCTTGGTGATATTAAGGCTAGAAAGATCACTCCAGTAGATAAATGACTATCCTTTCTTTTATGTTTCTATTTCAACTATGGTATTGTGATACAAAGTTGTGATAATGTATCACCTTTTTATTGTAAATAGGGCCTCCACCAAGCAAGGACAAGGGAAAAGAAAAGCAAGCTTGAGAAACCATAGAGAAGCTAAGAATAGCTTCCATGAAGTTTCGCTTTTTATTGTCTTATTTTAATTATGTTTCGGATTTTAGAACCTTTTGATTTCCGTGTTCGACATGGAAATGTGTTTTGGATAATGGTGGCTTGGTTTGCAACCCAAGTCACCCATTTTATCGTTTTTATCCTTGTTCTAAAATTCGTCTTTATCCGCTTGCTCATAGAAACATATGATTATTCACTTAAAGTGATCTAATAGACAACTATAATGATGGGATTCATTATATGACCACAAGCAAAAGACTTGTGTATGATCATTTACAAGTGATATTGAGTTAATGAACTCTCTTAAAGGATGGTTAATCACCAAGTACACTTACAAAATCTAAAACAATTAGTCAAACTATGAGATAGTTCTCCTTATACTTCAAAAATAATTATTTGTGTCTCATATGCTATCTTTGAATCTCTAGTGTATTTATTCTAAAGATAGAGTGGGAGAAAAATGAGGACACAACACCAAGATAAATTTGTGTACTTGTGAAAATGAGATCTACGCAAGGGAGAATGATTTGAATAAAGGTATATCTATTTATATAGTATACCCAATAGATGAGATCTATGGTCTCGAATAGATCTACATGACAAAAGAGACCAAGTGAAGTAATCAAAAGAATATTTTCTCAAGATAACTACACGAGGAGACCAAAAGAAAGTTTTGGAAGAAAAATGACTAATGTAAAGTCTCAACAAGAGTTTTGACTAGTTTATGATAAATTTTGACCAATAGTTTCAAACTTGATATTTACTTAAGAGCCTAAATGAATCAAAGTAACATCCTAGAAAATAAACAAGATTTATGACTAGAGGTTGCAAGCGTTGATATACCGATATCCTCAATAGCTAAGTTAAGTATTAACCACACAAATGTCATTACTTAACCTCATTATGAAAATGAAATGGTTAAACCTCCTTCCGAAAAGGGTATTTTGAAGGACGTGTATTAGATATTATTTATATTTAAATAATGACATTGCTACGCATCATTATGATATGAATGAGTTAGAGATTAAAATCTCTTTCCATAAGGTTAAGATGAGACCATTTCAAATAGGTATTTTGAAAGGATATGATGGGAACATATATGGTTTTATCTCAATAACTTAAACAAAGCAATAAATTTCAATTCTTGAAATGTCTCAATTGAGTAGTCAATTGCGAATCATGTGGAATTAAGTGGGAGTTGGAAATTATCATGTGAAGACATGGAATTTAGTGAGAGCAATCATCTTGTAAAAGTTTATAACTCATTACTCATTGGGAATGACAAGCTAATACTATTCTTTCACAAAGAAGTATTTGAGTTTTCAATTCTGGATGAAAATGGACTATAATGAATCCAATCACATTATGTGATGTAGGATAAGTATTGAGAAATACACATCGAATCAACAAGAAACGTAGGTTATTCATGTAAATGAAAATGGAATTGTCATTAGCAGTCATGGTCATTCCTTGAACCTAAGAATAGTTGATGACATGATTAAAGGTTACTAATATTTCCGCCATTAGAATAATCGTGCACATGTCCAAATAAATCATATGCATAAGAGCATGATGGATGATTGGGAAGCCATAGAAGAAACGTCATGAATTCTCGAGGAGAATCCGATGAGCGATTTCAATGTTTGACAGAAGACTCTGTTGTGTGTCAAGAGGTTGCACATATTGCAGTTCGAACACATGTAAGGATTTATGAGAATCCTAAGCCTTTCAAGCTAAAAAGAGAAATAAAAGTTTTGGAAAGATACTTAGTTGAATGAGAAGTTACTCAAAACTAATTTTTCCTGTTATGCCAGGACTTGTGAGAAGTACTAGGCTAATCATCTTGACAATTGTTGCAAGACTCTACAAAACATATACCTAGTGCATTGTATGTGGGTGGAGTACTTGACCAGTATAAGTTATATCATTCACCACAAATTCGTTCGTTATGTGATAATCGACAAGGAAGTTCTTTCAAGATAAAGAACCGAAACCGAGGTTGTGAATTGAACCTAGATGTGTACTTGGTAAGGTTCATGCTATGAGAAGATAACATGAATGTAAAGGAAAATGCGATTAAGAAGTTTTAAACACATGGACACATGGTATGTTAAACTTCTATTGCAATCACCTAGTGTTAATACACTTACAATATGCATCACAAGGTTGTAATACGTATTGACCACCTGAATGTGATGTTGACATTTGTCGTTTGAGTTATTATTAACTCACCTTATACTTTGTTACATTCAAACGGGTTGTAGAGACAATTGAACCCCGTTAAAGTGAACACAGATTAGCATTGTATTTGCCCATAGTTACTTACATGAGGTGACGTCTCGAAGTGACTAGAGTGTGATGCGATTGATGGCCAGTTCAAGTGCCATAGAGTCATATGAGAATGACTAGTCGATCACATAGGCAGACTGTTAAGAACATTTTGTCGGGCCTTATAACCGCTTATAGAGTTCTGGCAAATTTATAAAGCCTGGTCATGGCGAGAGCTATTATAGTATTCAAATGAGTCGATTCTTTTGACTAAAGAATATTCGCCTAAGATGGCACAGTTTCAGATTAACTTTGATTTGTGTTACTACGACCTTCGTAAATGGGGTCAAATGGGCATATTTTGGGTTATGATGGTTGTGGCTAGTCGAAGGGAATGAGTGCGATAGGAATTGTCCACCCCTAGTCAGGGTTATAACAATATCTCAGGGCCACTCGAGGAGTAATGAACTGGAAATGCGTGGCCACGCTCGGAATGTATCCATGGTGGATAAATTTGGTCAATCAGTTATTCTCCAGATCGAGGAAACCACTCTCGATATGATCACTTGCAAGTACGACCTGAAAGACACCTTGCATTGAGTGGGAGATAGTAATAGGACAAGAGAATTGGTGACGCACACTTGTCGAGGACAAGTGGGATATTGTTGGAATATGTGTCCTCCGACAATAATGCGATCACGATCGTGATCATGATGATCACATGTTTAAGTCTCATTATAAAGAATACAATTGGGAAGTAATATTTTCTTGTCAAACCGGTCCACACATATCGGTAATGATTGGCTGACTAGAGTTTGACATTACTGGCGTGAGACGGTGGTGACCAGTTGATCCCCTTAGGTCATACCTAAAGGGTAACACTCTTAATTGATCATTTAATTGATCGTATGACGATACAGGTCAATTAAATTACTTAAAATTGACGGACGACTTTGGAAGATATATTTACATGTCTTATTGAAATTTGATTAAATAAGATACGGTCTAAGTAATCGAATTGTTTCATTACTTAGATGAAATTATTGTTTAAGGTAACAATTGCATTTGAATGAATAAATTATTATAAATACAAGACGTTGTGATTTATAATTGGTAAAATATTTTGGTACAAGTAATTGTGAATTACTAAGTCGATTTTTGTATATGACGTATTTTTATTAATACGTTGATTTTTAATATGTTAAAAATACATAACAATTTTATGTGACATGTGACATGTGACATGTGACAAATTGACAAAAATAAAATGGAGTCCATTTTATCTATATGTACCGAAATTAAGGGGAGGATTAGGCATATATTGTGTTGATTATGTTAGTGGTAAACATAATCACTTCCTACTAAACATAGCCATGCAACACTACTTGCTTTTGTGAAGACCTCTTAGTGCATGCATTGGTCCCTTCTCTTCCCCCCTTACCCGGTTTTTCATGGAGCAAAGCCAAGGGTTTTTGCTATATATTTTATCTTATACACTACATTAAAATGTGTGTGTATTATCATTCATTCATTCATCAAAAATTAGATTTTTAGAAAGATAAAATCTTCCTCCTCCTCCCTCTCTCTTAACCGAAACATAGAGAGACCAAATAATATTTTTGGGTCAATTTTTATACAAAAATTAGTATTATTCTAGTAATAATAATATTAGTTTTATTAAGTTGTTATCTTGGGTATAAAACCTTGGGAGGGATTCTCTTCTTGAATCCTTGTTCATCCAATTAAGGAAAGCTCAAGAACAAGAGAGTAGGAGAACTCTCTTGTGCCCTTGATCCGAAAATCAATGTAAGAATGAAAATTTCTTCTTTATTTTACTTATTGTTTGCATGCATAAGATCACCTTTTAATTTTATGACTAAATTAAAATATAACATTATGAATATGTTGAGTATAGAGATAAAGATTTCTAACACCCAGACCCAAACCAGCACGCAAGCCCTTCAAACTCGGAGCCCTAACCCGTGACAACAAACCCCCAAAACCCCTCGGTCAAACGCCCATATGGTGGTCAACGGTGGTTGCCGGTCAGTCACGGTGGTCACACAGCGGGTCTAAGTCGCGGGTGAGTCGACGGTATGAAAACAATAACGTAAAGGCTAGTATAAGACAGTTTACCTTACGATCTTGAGGCGAGGTGACAGAATCTCCTTTTTCCTCTCTTTCTCTCTTCTCCCTTATCTTTTGTGGATTATGGTGGATTACAAATGGATAGGGTTGGGTGGATAAGGTAGGGTGAAGGGTATATGTATGTGGGTAGCTAGTATGGTATAAATATATACATACATGTATCGTATTATTATTATATTATTATATTATTACGTCTCAACATAACTCGCTAAATATAATAAAATATTATTGTTATATAATTATTAATACGGAGTATTACACTACGAGACAACAACCCTATTTATAACTCCTTTTGGAACTCATGGCCTTTTAAATGTGGACACGACACTTAATCCTTCTCTATGACCACCTACCTCTTGCATTGTCTATATAATGAGGTGGAGTGGCCTTTGTTATCCATCTTTTGGCTCGTAGCATTTTACTTTGCTTTTCTGCTCGCTCCAAGCATCAAGTCCGGGGGTATCTCATGTCGACTTCAAAGAAAAGTGGGGTGTTGGAAGATAGGTGCCCTGCGGCCTCAGAGGAGTCAATCACGGCCTCCGTGGTGCCCCAATTGAGAGGGCGAGAGAGTCGTTCCAGGATCTTTTGTTCTAGGAGAGGAAGTCCGTGGTTGAGAGGGATGCGGCCCTAAAAGTTGTCATGACATGGTTAAAGACGAGGATTTTCGTGTGGATAAAACCACAAGATCTTGTATGAGGTGGTGTATGGAGTGCTCGCCGGCGAAGAGGACCGACCATATTGACGAAGCTGATGGAGGCGACACTTAAGTGTGAGTGAGAATATTGCGGCGAGATGGTTGAAACCGGGGATGGAAACAAAAAATATTAATGTTGATGCGGGGTTGTGGAAGAAGTGGGAGTGGGAGCGGGAGTGAGAGTGAGAATGAGCTTGAGGATGATGATTAAAGATGATGAAGGATCGATGGAGTGAGGAGTGATGATTCAAGCAAAAAGGTGATGCATCCTACCACGCCAGAGCAGGTGGCGGTTCTAAACGGGCTACCAGAAACACTGAAAGGTGGCATTAAAAGGATTGTTATCGAGGGGGGCTATGCGTTGGTTATGGAAGATTTGAGGAACACATAAGGTGGGTCCCAGTGACATCTTTCTTGTTTACGAGGATATTTCAGCATTAGGTAATCATTTTGAGTTTGTTTCTTTTTTATTTGTCGTAGAAACTTGAATACGGTTGCACATGAATTTGCTCATATCAGTCCTGAGTTTGTCGATCATTGTAGGTGGGGTCTGTTCCCTATAAATAGTGTAACCTTGGTGAAGGCGGATTTACTCGATTTATGATATGCCCTCATTGATTATGAACCAATCATATATGAATATGAATATTTAACCAAAAATGGTCGGTATTTATAAAAATAGTAGTCACTTTCTACCGACCGTCACACAAGAAAAGTTGGGTTAAAGCTTTAAGAGCATATGCATTCATGGGGTGCCCCAAATCTTTTTTGTTTTTGTTTCCAACATCACTTTCCACTAACTATTTTATCTACCCTTTTCATTTCACAATTACTTCTTGCCAATTTCCCTATTTTTTCTTGGCCCATCATGGACATCCCCATTTATTGGGACACTACTCACATTCATGGGTCTCCCCATTAAAAAAGAGAGGCAATATTTAGGGTACCAAAAAACAACCGATGCACATGCTCTAAACACAAATATTATCCTACAACCAGTTGTATAATAAACATTATACAACTGCTTCAAAATTGTTGAGCTCTTACGCAAAGTTGTTGAAAGCCTTTTTTACTGATTATATTGAATTTATTTTGCGAAATTATTGAACTTAATAATTATTCTGTTAAACTCAATAACTTTGTATCATAACTCGAAAATTTTGTTAATAGAGCTCGACAACTTTATAACAACACTCAATTCCATTAATTAAGTTGTATATACAACCAGTTATATAATACATGCTTAAAGGTAATAAAAAAGTACCAAATTGAGTTAGTCTAGACTCGAGAGAATTCAAATTGAACCCATCTCATGTGCATTAATGCAATAATAAAGTCTTATACACAAACCTAATTATAATCACTGTCTAGTGTCCGCCCCTCCAATTCACCGCACTTCCCATGGACCCGTCCACCCAAACACCGCCCTCTCCCGTATCTCCGCCTCCTCCCATCCCTGACACCTTCGACAACAAACCGAACGATGCCTCCGCCGAAGCCGAAGCCAACACCACCACTGCCAATGACGCCGCAAACGTCACCTCAGACGACGTCTCAACCCCATCAAACCCCCTTTACCCACCCACTCCACCTCCCCCAGACGACGACACCACCACCACCACCACCTCCGAAATATCTAAACGCCGCCGTAAACGCAAACATTACCCCGGTGGCACAATCTCCATGGTCCTCCGCCCTCATTCTTCCTCCTCATATCATCACCATCTCACTCTCCCTCGCCGACGTCGTCGCCGCAACACCACCACCGCACCCACCACCACAACAACCGACGCACCAACTCCTCTCGACCTCCACGCTCTCATCGCTCTATCCGTCGGATTCCCAGTTGACTCCCTTACCGACGACGAAATCCACGCCTCCGTCATCCCAACCCTCTCTTCGCCGCTTCAATCTCACTACATCTCCGTCCGCAACCTCATTCTCTCCTCCTGGCGTTCCGATGTGCAAACCCTCTTAACCCCCTCCCACATCCTCCCCTCCGTCGCCCCACACCTTCTCCCAGTTGTCGATCCCGCTTTCGACTTCCTCGTCTCCCACGGCTTCGTCAATTTCGGCCTTGCCCCGGATATCAAGAACGCTACTCTTTCTACTAACATTGGCAATGCTGATGTTAATGTCGTGGTGGTTGGGGCGGGACTGGCGGGATTGTGTGCGGCACGTCAGCTGAGGGCGATGGGGTTTAAGGTCGTGGTTTTGGAAGGGAGGGGGCGCCCTGGGGGACGGGTTAGGACAAGGAAGATGGAAGGGGGAGGGGTCGTGGGTGCGGCTGATTTAGGGGGGAGTGTCTTGACGGGGATTAATGGGAACCCGCTCGGGGTTTTGGCTAGGCAATTGGGGTTTCCGTTGCATAAGGTTAGGGATATTTGCCCTCTTTATTTGCCTGATGGTAGCGCTGTTGATAGCGAGGTTGATTCTAGGATTGAGACTGTGTTTAATAAGTTGTTAGATAGGGTTTGTAAGCTTAGGCAGGTTATGATGGAGGAGATTAAGTGTGTCGATGTTTCGTTAGGGACTGCTTTGGAGGCGTTTAGGAAGGTTTTTAGTGTTGGGAGTAGTGATGTCGTTGAGAGGATGTTGTTTAATTGGCATTTGGCCAATTTGGAGTATGCTAATGCTTCGTTATTGAACAGTTTGTCTATGGCGTTTTGGGATCAAGATGATCCGTATGAGATGGGTGGGGATCATTGTTTTATTCCCGGTGGGAATGAGAGGTTTATTCGAGCGTTGGCCGAGGATTTGCCTATCTTTTATGATAGGACTGTGGAGACTATTAGGTATGGGGTTGATGGGGTGTTGGTTTGTGCTGGTGGGCAGGAGTTTAGGGCTGACATGGTGCTTTGTACCGTGCCTTTAGGGGTTTTAAAAAGGGATGATATTGAGTTTGTGCCTCCTTTGCCTCAGAAGAAGAGGGATGCTATTGAAAGGTTAGGGTTTGGATTGCTGAATAAGGTTGCCATGTTATTTCCATACAACTTTTGGGGTGGAGATATCGACACGTTTGGGCATTTGTCCGAAGATCCTGCTAGTAGGGGTGAATTCTTTTTGTTCTATAGCTACTCCTCTGTGTCCGGTGGGCCCTTGCTGGTGGCCCTTGTAGCTGGGGAGGCTGCCATTGAGTTTGAGAAGAAGTCTCCAGTGGATTCCGTGGAGAGGGTTATGGACATCTTGAGGGGGATATTTCACCCAAAGGGTGTGGATGTTCCTGACCCGGTTCAGGCAGTCTGCACCCGGTGGGGACAAGACCGGTTCACGTATGGCTCCTACTCTTATGTAGCAATTGGGGCGTCTGGGGATGATTACGATATCCTAGCCGAACCCATTGGGAGCGGGAGGGTCTTCTTTGCCGGAGAGGCTACTAACCGGCAGTATCCTGCCACCATGCATGGCGCTTTTCTAAGCGGTATGAGGGAAGCTGCCAATATACTACGTGCCGCCAAGAGGAGGTCACCAAATCTTGCTGATGATGATGCAGGAGTTAAAGATAGTTCAGAGGGCAGTGAAGATTTGGATAATCTATTTTCGAAACCCGACTTACGATTTGGGAATGTCTCTGTATTGTTTGATCCAGGATCAGATGATCCTGAATCTCATTCATTATTAAGGGTTGAGTTCCACAGTGAGAAACTAGAAAATGGTTGTCTGTATTTGTATGGTCTGCTATCCAGGTATCAAGCCCTGGAACTAAGCAAGGTGGATGGTGATGCGGATAGGTTAAAAATTCTAAATCAGCAGTTTGGACTGCGGTTAGTTGGAAAAAGAGGATTATGTTGTAGTGCAGAATCACTCGTAGCTCGCATTAGAAGCAAAGATGTACCAATGATGGATCCTGATATGTGATGTACAGTCAGTCAATAACTTCTTAAGGTCTATTTCTGGGCGTTGTGTTAGCTCGGGTTGGGAGTATTGTTAGGTTTAGCTGCTTGAGCAGATCCAATGTTGTATATCAGTGTGTGTAGGATTAGGAAAGGTCAGCTTAAGTTAGGAAGTTGGTGTGCCATTCTCATTAGCAACAGTAGAGGTTTGACACCTGTAGTATAGTAACTTATCAGTTACTTGTCTGATTGGTTTCAGGTGATTCATTGTAACTTCATTTATTGATCTGTACTTTCTTTAGTAGGATAAGAAGGAATTCATTGTTACCAACTAATCAATATGGGATCTTTCTTATGTCTAGATCATTCAGGTCTATGCCGGTGTTGTCTTTCCTTTGCGGACAAACTGAGCGTTAACATGTATATGGTGCATTAAACGATATGACTAGTACCCTTTCAGTTAATCTTGTTTTCCCTCATTGCCCAAGTTTGAGCTTAATTGCATAGTAGTCCCTCTTATTGTTCAGGCGAGCGATCTTTGTAGCCTATTTTTGCCCAGCAAAGATGCATAAAAAAGCGCGCTTTATTTTTTTATTTTATCTTTTTTTACTGTGTTATCTACTATGCTGATTTAGTAGGACCAGCAATTTCCATACTGATGCTGCCTCATATTTCCCATTCCTTATTTGCTGTAACTTCCATGAGTTAAGTGTCATCTACTTTTGTTCTAATGTTTTACTTGTGCATCTGCACTTGGGTGCCAGATTCTTCTCTTTATACAGAATAGGTGATTTATTTCATTTGTAACCCACAAATTTTCATATTGTCGTACAGTTGTCCATCCTATCTGTCCAGTATTTCTGTTTTTCTGGTCATTCTTCAAAGCACCGCTGCATCAAGCTTGAAAAAAGAGCATTGCAGTAACTGGCCTTGGCAATTGGCTGATGTGCTATTATGTTATGTTATTTGGTCTCTGTTGGAAGTATTTGACATTGCTGCGTCAGTCGTGGCTCTTTCTAATGGAAATCCTCATGTTTTCGGCCTCATATGAATTGTCTCAGTGTGTACCATATCCATATCTGAGGGTCAACTTTGGACATGGGTAAGTAACATAGTTTGTCTATAAAATCTGGGTAACTCTTGCGGTCTTCCACACAACCAGTTATGTTTCTGCTGTTAGATCATCAGCCTGTGCTTTGTGTTACCTTCTTATTTTTTCGTTCCCCTTCGTAATCTTTTAATGTTTCACACTAACTAGATTCCAAGATGGTTTTAAATGATTTACTAGTTAACTTTGCATCAGACACTCAAATGGATGTCTGATTGATCATTCAAGTTTTGGTGCTGTTGCCAAAAATTTGCTGGCATGGGGTCCATTGGTAGGAGAGTATAGCCGGTCTGTGTGTGTTGTTCTGAACAGTGTCTCTGTTGTTAATACTTAATTGTGCCTGGATTTTTTATGGTTGAATAAAGATGACTTGCCTAGCACATAGATAGATGGTAGGAGCCTCTGCACCTATTGCTAACATTTGTCAATTCTGATTTATCAAATCTTTATCGTGCTATACTCAGTTGGTACATGAAAGGCATCCATCAGTTTCGTGCACATTGCCCTCGTAGTTTTGTTGTTTTTGGTCTATATTTTCTCTATTTTATTTTCATAATAATTCAAACCCTGTTTTCAATTATGCTAACTTCTCTTCATCGTCTTGTTATTTAACACTTCGATTCCAGCAAGTTGAGCAGATTCTTGATTCTTGTTGTTGGTGGGGACACCGAGGCACAATTGTCTAATTATTCAAGTCCCTTTTTCTTTAATCCCTAAACGTGTAAGGTTTATCTCCATTTGGATTGTTCCGAACTATGGTTCATGTTAGCCAATCCCTCAGTTTGGACAATGGCTTTGTTGTTGGGACTTTGGACTTGGGAGTATGGTTTTAAATGCTGGCTGCCACAGCAATTCACGATGAAATTATCAAGGTTATGGACGTTACCGTACCATTGGACCACACTTTGAGGTGAAACCCGATACTGCAACTGCGACCAAAACTGAGATTTAATTCTATTCTTATGAGGCTCGTCTGATATTGAGTTGGCTGTTTTCTGAAGATTGCTCTCCCTCAACGGGTTTACTTGATTATTATGCATCATATGTAGTATACCAAATATCCGTATACTTGTGTCTCAGAAGTCCAACCATTGACTAGGCATGGGGATGCGGCGTTGGTCCTAAATTTGGCAAGATATCTCTGTTCCTGTGATATGATCTCCAAGAGAGGCAGTACCTGTTAAGGCAAGAACACTCGGGTTAATACTCTCAAAATATTATCAAGTGGAATCCATATTAGCTCTTGGAGGTGAAGGCCAACACTGAGCTGATGCTTAGAATCAATCTTTGTGGTTTCGATCACTGAGCTGAGTACAAGTCATTGGGTAATATGGTTGTAGTCTGTATATGAACTGAAAAGTTGGATTCTGTTTTGTTATGTAGCTAATGAGCCGAAGGATTAAAGATGGCAGTGCAGCACAGGTATGAAGTCTGTAAATGGAAACTTCTGGTACTGTTTTTGTTGATTGTCCTATGATAGTCCGCAAGATACTGATAATGGGTTCACCCCATTAACAAACTTCTGGTACTGTAGGTCGAAAGGCCAGATCATGAATGAATACGGTTTTTTTTTTCTTTGGTACATATGAATACAAAATTAAGAGTAATTTAATTTTCATTATTTTTTAAGCCAAGACATCAGAATAATGTCAGCCATTGTCCCCTGCTTAAAAGAAAACTCAGCAGCTTTCTGTAGATAGAAAGTTAGAAACAAGATCCAGTAACTAAGTCAACCATATTACTAGGCATGTCCTATGGTGTGAACGTGGTGTAATTAATACTTAAAAATGTTTTTAAATTCTAAAGACAACCAATATGGGGTATACAGTTAGTTCCTTCCCCTGTTGTCTCTAAATGTATACATGCTATGACAGTGCAATGCAATAATATTGACAGAGTT
Source organism: Silene latifolia (assembly GCF_048544455.1). NCBI lineage: Eukaryota > Viridiplantae > Streptophyta > Magnoliopsida > Caryophyllales > Caryophyllaceae > Silene > Silene latifolia. The sequence continues at coordinate 82,668,767 of NC_133533.1, forward strand.
AGGATCATGAATTCTTCTCAACGGGTACCTACTCGAGAAGAATTTGGGCATATTCGTGATCGTGAAGCTGGAGCCTTACTCACCCTTAATCACAAGGGCAAAGGAGGATGGGTTACCTTCCCTTTCATCATAGGTAAATATCTGAGCTTGTCATTTTAATAATTAAGCTTGTGACGTTTATAGTTCAGGGAACTGCTTTAACAGAATAGGTAAATATTGATTAATCCCTTTTGTTCAGTAATTTCAAAATCTAAGAGAATTTGATGATTACTTACAGGGACAGTAATGGGACTGTCTTTAGCAGCAGGTGGTTGGTATGCAAATATCACCGTATATGCCATTCAAAAATACAATGTTCAACCTATCTCAGCTGCGCAGATCCATAATGTTGTTGGTGGTGGCGTTAACTTCTTTCCCATTGTTGGAGCGATACTCGCTGATACCTTCTTTGGGTCTTACTGGGTTGTTCTTGTCGCTGCATTCGCTTCTTTACTGGTAAGACTCACTATATTACTTTTGCACAAATAGAGGGCTTGGTAGATGTTAGTTAGCTTAAGGTGTTGAAATTGTTGAGCGGACGTATCATGACTTGTGTTTGAAGCCAATTAGCAATAAAACTGTCTGTAGAAGTGATCATCAATTGTGTACTAGAGGCTTGACGAGTAAAATTGTGCCGGCCGGAGTAATTTTGTATGTGAGATAGAATTTTGATTTTTGAAACTAGTTCCTAAAATTTTTCAACATACGAATAAAAGACTTGGTTGATGCATGTTTTTGAAATTTTTGTTTTTATGTGCTCTGTTGGAGCAGCTATCTATGTACCTAGACCATGAACAAAAGTTCTAAAACTATTGTAAGATGCGATAACAATACATACCCTTAATCCCAAAATGATTTGGCGTGAGCTGACGTGAATCATTGTTCGAGATCATTTGTGACTGGTTGCACACACAAACTAACATGAGAGAAAAAGAACAGGGAAAAAGAGAGAGGGAAATGGATGAAAGTTTTAAAACAACAAGCACACATTTTTTTCCGAAGAAACTTAGATACAAACAATCAAATAGCAATAATCTTTAAAAATTAAAATTAAAATTAAAATTAAAATTAAAATTCATTACAATAAAAATACATAAACAAATATATAAAATGTAAAATAAAGTCAAGTCCACTAAAAAAGAAGTCATTCGAATAGCAGATGACAATAGAAGAGAGTTTAAATAAGCGAGGATGCAATACAACCACCTTACCTGATGCCTCAAGGGCTCCTAAAATTGCGGGGTAGAGGGGGTCGGTCGGATGTACGAATCCTTAACCCTTTGCTTTATTCCATCATAATCCAATAATGAGTCTTGGACAGTTTGATCCCATTTGAAATGGAATACGCGAGGTACCAGTCAAATTTTGAACTATGAAAAAGTCTTCTACATTTATCAGGGTTTGTTATTTTATGGCAGGGTGGAGTGATGTTCATCCTTTCAGCTGCAATTCCACATTTAAGGCCTCTTCCGTGCAACACAAGCACTCGAGTATGTCCAACACCCTCTAGCAGCCAATATGCATTCCTCTACATTACCCTGGTTCTCGGAATAATCGGGCTTGGTGGAACACGATTTGTGCTTGGAACTATTGGGGCAGATCAATACGATCGAGTAGAGCATCAAAATGTGTACTTCAATTGGTTTGTTTTGGCCTTTGAATCTAGTTGGGTAATTGCCTTCACTGTTATTGTTTATGTCGAAGACAATGTGAGTTGGGCAATTGGTTATGGCATTAGCGTTGCTGCTAGTGCTTTCGCCATAACCCTTTTTTTGTTTGGATCACGATTCTATCGTCTCTTGATGCCTCAAGGTAGTCCTTTTGTTAGTATAGCTCGTGTTTTTATCGCATCACTTCGCAAGGCAAAGTTGTCAACTGAAGATCATGAATACTTCTACGAGAGCACCATGTCGAAGAGTCCACAAAGACCTCCTAGTCCAAGTCTTAGGTATGTTTGACCTTATCGTTTTTGATGAACTCCGTCATCTAGAATTATCGTCTTTAATAGTTTTTTTTATGGGTTTCCTTAGTTTCTTTAACCAAGCGGCCTTAGTAAAAGTTGCTCAAGCTCAACATCATAAATCATGGAGCTTATGTACGGTGGAAGAGGTGGAAGATTTAAAGAAATTGATGAAAGCTCTAACCATTTGGGGAGCCGGTTTACTTGAGAGCACCATTTATGCAGTTAGTTCTAGTCTGATCACAATTCAAGCTTTGGTTATGGATCGGCATTTGGGCCCACATTTCCAAATACCAGCCGGGAGTGTTTTCGTCTTCACACTAATTTGGGCATCATTCTTGCTCACCATCCTTGATCGTTTCCTATACCCGTTGTCGGAAAAGGTACTTGGCCGATCATTGACACCGCTACAACGTGTTGGCATTGGTTATTTTTTCAATGTTTCTGGTATGGTTGCATACGCCATGATAGAGAGTAAAAGATTGGATTTAATTGAGAAGAATGGTTTGATGGAGCACAATGCTGTGGCACCTATGTCGGTTCTTTGGTTGATTTTACCGTTGGCGTTGTTAGGGTCTGGAACTGCATTTTATTTCCCAGCAGAGGTCGAGTTTTACTATCAAGAATTTCCAAAGTCACTTAGAACGACATCAAACGCCATGACTTCTCTTCGTCTTGCTGTTGGGTATTACCTAAGTAGCGCTATTGTTCACGTGATACGAAATAATACTACGTGGTTGCCAAATGAAATTAACCATGGGAGAGTGGATAAGGTATATTGGCTCGTATCGTTTATAGGTGCAGTCAATTTCGTTATTTACCTTCTCGTTTCAAAGTTGTATGTGTACAGTAGTCATACTACTGCCGATGATATCACTATTAATTCACGATACATGGACATATATGATATTAGTGCATAAATATTCTCCTCGTTTGGAATTCCCTTTTTATCGAGTTTGTATGATTATTTACTCTCTTTTCAATGGGGTGCCGAGTGCCTACATTCGCAACAGTTCACTGTTCTTGGGGTCGCCCAATATCGACCTGGTGCCTGGATGGCGATGCAAGTTGAAATATTGTTCGTTTTTGTACACATTTTGCCAAAGCAGTACATTTTTGGAAATTTTACTCTCTTTTTTCCACCAACAATAATTATTGTACAATATTAAAAAAAAAGAAACTGAAACAACTTAGTACGACCCCACCCATACATCCGCCCACAACCACCAACAACTGCCCACCACTGGCGTTGCCCATCAGTCGTCGGATCGACTTGGTTGCCCCGTCACATCCCTCCCTCGCAACACTTCATGAAACCCGATCCTCTTCCTTCATGCTCCCCGACCCTCTTCCTCCACGCTCCCTTTTCCATTCGTCAATGACATGTTGTCCACCTCCGGCCCACCGTCCCTTTCCTTCCACCAAGCAAGTCCATTCCCCTTGTCATCTCCTCGACCGCAACAAACACATGCCCTTACAAACGATGTTTTCCCCATCCACCATCACGTACACCCGCCACCCGAGTCGCCATTCCCCCTTGTCATTTCAACCATACCGCCGTCCTGTCGTCACCACGCACCAACCAATATCTAACTTTATAGATAATGGTCAATTTACAACTATAAACATTAAGTGAGATCAATTCAGATTGTGGGTCATGCTCAGGCCCACAATTCGGGCGTCAGGTCGGTCAATTTTGCCACATCTTAATATAACCATTACATAAAAGGGCTTATTAGATCGCATATGGGCCTGGGCCGCGCCCATCGAAGAGGAGAGAGTGTCCACTTTATAAGTCCAAGGAGGTTCCATCCCAAAACCAATTGTCAATGGGAGGAGTAGCCCCTTGGGTTATAAGTTGGATCACTCTTCTCTATTTCTCCGATGTGGGAGACCTACATGTGATTCTTCACACGCCCCCTCACATGTAAGGTCTCCTTTCGATTAATCGACAGGAACGCTGCAATTTTTCGAACCTGTTTCGTCGGGCGGGAACGTCGTCGCTTTTCGGACCCGCTAAATAGTGGCCCAATTTTTCATCGGACGGGAACGTCGTCGCTTTTCGGACCCGTCTTCCCTTCACAACCCAGGACTAAACCTTGGGCTCTGATACCATATTAGAATTAGAGAAGAGATAATTCATAAGAGCGATTGTGTTATTGATAGTTCGTTCGTTCGTGTTTGAAACAGTTACAATGATATCGCATTTATACTAGTCTAAAGATCCGAAGATAATAATCGTATCTTCTAATATTAGTAGCATAATATACTTTATTCTATAATACTATATTATTCTGATTACGGTATATTACAATTGGTTTTGGGATGGAACCTCCTTGGACTTATAAAGTGGACACTCCCTCCTCCTCGATGGGCGCGGCCCAGGCCCATATGCGATCTAATATGGTATCAGAGCCGCTCTTGAGGCCTAAATACACGACGTTCTGCCGCCTGCCGGTAGGCCAATGATATACTAGCAATATTATTATCATCTAAAAAAAAAAAAAATCGATTCTTTTTACAACGATTTCAATTCCATTGATGAATAAGAAACTCGGAATCATGGGACGTGATTCATGTCATAGATGTACGTTTTCTTATTCATGAGTTGTCCATGGAATGGATTTTCTTATGGTGCACATTCCTTAATGATGTGGGTTTGTGTGCAAGATTTTGAGTAATTTCAACCGATGATTTTCCAGTTCGACGAATTTATCAGGTTCGAAAAATTGCGATGTTCCTGATCTCGAAATTTCAACGAGTTCGAAAAAATCGACGTTCTCGTTTTGTTCGAATTTCGACGGGTCCGAAAAGCTACGACGTTCCCGTACACCGATGATCGAAGATTGAAGATTCAAGGTAGAAGAACTGGATTTTTTTTCTTCTTTCCTTGTTTGGCAAACCCATGGAAATTTTTACAAATTACCATGGGTTTGAGGGGGGGATGTTGAAGATATTACAGTATATTGTAATATACCGTAATCAGAATAATATAGTATTATAGAATAAAGTATATTATGCTACTAATATTAGAAGATACGATTATTATCTTCGGATCTTTAGACTAGTATAAATGCGATATCATTGTAACTGTTTCAAACACGAACGAACGAACTATCAATAACACAATCGCTCTTATGAATGATCTTTTCTCCATTTCTAATAGGGCTTTTTTTTCTATAGTTTAAATGCTTTCATGAAGTGCCATTCATTTTTCAACAAAAAAAAAGCAATAATAATGTATAAGTAATTCATGTGTTTTTAACAATTATTTGTTCACACATATTGAAACTAACAAATACATACCATTATAACATTTTTAGTAAAACTTTGTGCGATTTCGGCAAAAATATTTATCAATTTTATAAATAGCAAGTCAAATGTCAATGAATAAAAACAAAAATGTGATAGCTTGGAAAACGAAGGGAATACTAAAAAATAATGTCAATCATTCGTTAAGACGAATGTCAATGCATGCTTATAATCATTAGTCAACAAAATTGCGGAGTTCCAGCCAGTAAGAGAAAAGGAAGACCATTACTCTTGGTCTTTTGACAAAGCAGGTATGTTCACTACCAAGTCTTTCGTGGATGCATTCTATAACATGAAATATAACTCTGAGGACCATAAACAATGGTTCCCCCTTGTGTGGAAAAACCTTGCTCCCCCAAGATATGAAGTGCTTCTTTGGGCAATACTATGGAAAAGGGTGGCGACAAAAGATAGGGTACTCAAATGGAAGGCATTAACATTTGAGGAGTCGTTGTGTACATTTTGTGGTGAGGTTTTGGAGACTGTTAATCATGTTTTTCTACATTGTCGTTTCTCATGGAATATTTGGAATGAGATTTGTGCTGAATGGGGAATGATGTGGGTATGTCCATTGGAAATTGATGACGCCTTTCTACTTTGGCATGGGGCACATCTAGCGGGTTTTGAGAAGCAAATTTGGGATACTTTTTTCATTGCCGTGGTCACTATTATTTGGGAGGTAAGGAATGCGGCCGTCTTCGAACTCAAAGACCCGTCCTGGTCTAGTATGCGGGATTTGGTGGTACTACGAGTCGGGTTGTGGAGCAAGGCTTGGAAGGAAAATATACCGTATTCTTTAGAAGAATGGTTGACCAATTGGAAAGCAATAAGATCGTGGAAGGAGAAGTGGAGGCCAAAAGGCAGATAGTTTATGATAGTTTTGATTATTTGTGTGTTGGTTGTCTGTTGCTTTATGGTGGTTTGTTGTTTTGAGACTGCTTTGTTGCTTGTTGTTCTTTTTGGACCCTACTCACTGTAGGTCTTTTGGGTTTTACCCCTAATAAAAAAAAAATAATCATTAGTCAACAAAAACAATGTCCAAAAACTCCTGTCATTCTAAATTATAAAGACAACCATGAACCACCGACGGGCTACCATACAATGCTCCTACAACTGCGCTAATACGTAATGGGAGTACCTTATTATTAAATCAATAATGGTTATGTTAATGACGGACCACACAAATATTTGTGAGAGACAATTTTTCATTAAGTTATTAAGATAACACATATTTTCATGATGAACATAATAATACCTATTTTATCATACATTATATATGACCATATTTCTCAATACTTTGTAGTAAAACATTTTAATTTTTAAATTTGGTAATAATTTTACTTAAAATCATAAAAATTCTCTTCATAACCTAATAAATCATTGCTTCTTAGGAGACCTCATCGCAATTAAAATAATGTATATACTCTTTTTGTACCGGTGAATAGTTTACACTTGCTCTGTTTTATGAGCGGGAAATAAAATAAGTGTAAACTAACAACTGAGACAAATGGGTACTTAATAATAATATATTTCCCTCGTCTCGTCAGTAATTTACATTTAATTTATTTTTCCCTTATAAAATAAAGCAAATATAAATTATTTATGAGGACGGGGGTAACTAGCAATGAAGTGTGAACTAAGATTAAAAGATGGGTATATATAGGTATAGACATAGTATATCATGAACACATAACATTATTCGAAAGAAAGCATCATGCTAATTGAGGAAGGCAGGATCAATGGTGATACGACCACCACTGATATTACGAAGAAAAAAGGAGGATGGATTACGTTTCCCTTCATTTTAGGTATCCATTTTTGTTTTAAATTTTCCTCCTCGTCTACTTTACCTTATTATGCTTCATATTTTAACAAAAAAAAAGAGCTTTTAAACTTAAATTTGTTTATAACAATTATTTAGCATTGAACATACTCCCCCCATCCAATCATTTCTATATATTTGTTTAAAATATACTCCTCCACTCTGAGTCATTTATTTACCTATTTCATTTTGAGTGTTTTGTTAATTGTTACCTTTCTATTTCGGAAATTCTTTTGATGAACAATTTGATCCTTTACATCCCTTCAATTTGATCAGCTTGTTATCAAATAATAAAGATAAATAAATGACGGGGACGAAAGGGGTAACTTATATGTATTTCACAAATGAATAAAATTGATTGAAATCAAGGGAGTAGTTGTTTTTACAAGTCATGCAATGTATGACAAGGAGTTGACCCGATCTCGACGTATCAGTCCTAAGAGCACCCACAATAGAGAGGATTGAACCTCTTCTTAACCCTCTTTCTCCTTTAAGAGGACATCCTCTCTATTGTGGGAACTATGTTAGATGTCCTCTTGTATAGAGGAAGATGAGTGCTTCCTCTACTTTTAGAGGAAAGTAGAGGAAAGGAGACATAGGCCCTTGTGCCCACAAACTAATGTTTATTTGCCGTATGGATAATATTTTAATTTATAATTTTTATTTATCATGGAAAAAAAATTACTCAATATACTTTTAATTATTATTGTACATCATATTTGTTCGAACATATATGGACTATGTTTCAAGGCTCAAACATAGACTAAAAATATGAATTACAATTTAATGTTAAGTTTCATGTATTTTGTTTTATGAATTTTATATCTTACTTTATATTATGAATTTGATGTATTTTGTTTTATGAATTTTATATATTTTTTAAATTTAGCAACACAAACTTTTTTTTAAAATTAGTTTTATTAATTTTTAAATTATTAAAACAATATAAAGTAACCCATAATATTAAATATAAATATAATAAATATAATAATAAGAAAAATAATATAAGAGGATCCTCTCTATTGTGGAGGAAAAAAGATGTAGTAGAAATGAAGAGGATGTAGATAGTGGGAAATTAGGTGGATGAAAGAGAGAATGAGGTGTCAAAAAAATAGAAAGAAAGAGAAAAAATAAGAGGATGAAATCCACCTGTCTATTGTGGGTGCTCTAATGTAGTTAACTAGTTTTAAACCCGTGCAAATTGCACGGGTTGCTGTTTTAAATTTTGTTATGTTCACCTAATGTCAAATAATTATGAAGTTTTCAACAAAGTTATATTTAAGATTTGCAATTTGAGTTATAATTTCATCTAGATTTAGTGAGCTTGTACATAATTGATCACCTAGTAATGATATAGTAATGTTAACAATTAAACTTATATTCAAAATAAATCAAAACATAATATACCCGTGTAGTTTTGCAATTTAGCTCAAAATATATCAAAATAATAAATTTGGTAGGATGAATTTTAATATTAACTAACTATATTCCTTTTAAATTAATTATCTTTACAAATAAAATTTTACATTAAAGCAATAACATCTCTCTACTTCTTATATTAAACAACAATTTGAACCCGCCAAAATTGTTAAACCCGTTTTTCATTTTGTCAAACTCGTGTACATTTGTAGAAACCATGAAAGCGAGAAAATAAAAATTTTCACCTTTGCACGTTTTAAATAAAAATTTTAACTCGTTTTTCTTATCGTTAATTAGTCAAATAGGACAATAAAAATTGTAACCCATGCACATTTAAAATGATTTAATACACAAAATAATACAATTATTACCAAGCAATATTTTATCTCTTTTTGTTATCGTTTAAAACCCGTACAATTATTTATTTTTCTTTTGCATTTTAATGACTTTACTGTAATTTATGGTGCCGATTTGATGTGATTTTTTTTCTTTATATACATACAAAAATGCTCATATTTTTTTTACCAATTGCTAAATATGTTTCTAGGGTGCATATTTTTGTATTGTATAAGACAAAATATAAAATAACTATAAAATTCGTTTCTTTTAATATAAAATAAAATTTTATTGTATAATTTTGTTGAGTCCGGCCATATATGAGTTTGTCAAAATATACATTTTAGGTTCACGTACAATATCCGAACATGGATCTATATACATTATCATCTAATTGTGTAAGATCCTCGTATAACTTATTTGTACAAATTAGTCCACGTAATTAAATAAGTAACTAAATAAATCACCTAAAATGGATACATGAAATATTGAGATCATATATATATTGTTGGTGTACAAATGTAGCCCATATAATTACCATTAAAAAACCCAAGCCCCACGCCCCATATAAATTTAACATATACTCTTTCACTGTAAATAAACGTCTTGTTACAGATTCTCATAATTTATACCCAACATCCACCAATTTAGCCCCCACTTTTAATTCTTCTTAATTTATTTTAACCGATGAGTTCACTCTCTCTTTCAATTTTTTTTGAATCATTAATCCCTATTTATCCCTTACTCAAGATCATCCTCATTCCTCAATTAAATCAAACCATTTGGTTAAGGGTAGATTATAAGAATTTCAAACATAATAATATTAATGGATCTAGCTCATCTAGATGACCGATCCTCCATTTTCAATTAATAGTTTTGTGTATGCATTTTATAAACACGTTTTTTCGATATTTTTTTTAGAAAATTAGTTTGTTTGCCTTTCTAAAATCCTAATAATTTTCTCAATCTTAGTATTTTAATATTTCGCACCTGATTCAAAAATTATTTATGTGAATGTTTTACTTATAAGCTCAACTTCGTAGATCGAACGACCGATTTACTGATATTGTGTTCCATGAGATTTTTTGTATCTTTTTTATTTTTTTTCATTTTTAATCATTTTTAGTAGTAGTTCTATTTTCTATTTTTTCCTTTTCGATTTTAAGTCCTTTTTTTTTTCTTTTTCTTCCGTCAAATTAACAAAGGGATATTTAACAAATTGATTATTTACTGATTGTTTTTATTAAGTAAATGTTATTTTTTATATCATTTTTCACTTAACAATAATATTTGTTATTAATATTAATGAAATTAATAATGTACAATTTACAACAATGATACGTAGCAAATTCATTTTTCTAAATGAAATATTAGGATAGAACATGGGTGGGTCTCTTGTATAAAAAAAATAAAAATATGCACTTTTAACAACGGGCTTACACATCAACATTGTGGTTGTTTGTTTAATAAATAGGATGCGCTAAGTACCCTAAAATACCTTCTGTTCTATGTGGCGATTGCTGATATAATATTTAGAATCATCCGAATGTATATCTAACCCGAGTACATGTGAAATCGATTCAAATCCGACCTGTTTAATAAAAAATTGTACTTTAGTGGAACTTTTAATTTCTAATAAATCAAATTTCTGTAAAATGTAACAGGGTCTGTATCAGGATTGACTCTAGTAGCAGGTGGATGGTATGCAAATATAATCGTATATGCCATTCAACAGTATAATATTGATCCTATCACTTCGGCACAAATCCATAATGTCGCTGCTGGCGGTTATAACTTCTTTCCCCTTGTCGCAGCCATCATTGCTGATAGTTTTTTCGGATCTTACTGGCTTATTCTTGTTTCCGCTTTTATTTCCTTATTGGTAAGCTTTACATTTTATGCTTAAAATAATTTTATTGTCAGAAAACATTTTATGCTTACATTTTATGTTTCCGTTTTCTTTGGGTGTCACGAATCACAATACCTTTCAAACATGTGTTCCCAACCTAAATTGGTGGAGCCAACATTTTTGCTCAAGCTTTTCCCATCATTGGTAATATTTTACTTGTACTAATTAAAGCCCCCTTTTGGTTTAACAGGGTGCGATAATGTTCACGCTTTCAGCAGCACTTCCACAGTTGCGGCCTCCTTTGTGCGATCCAAGTACCCTGTTGTGCAAAACTGCTTCTTCTCCCCAAACTGCATTCTTATACCTGACTCTTACACTAGCCGTGATTGGGCTTGGCGGAACTCGTTACTTACTAGGGTCATTAGGGGCAAACCAATTTGACAAAAAGGAGCATCAAAGAGTGTTCTTCAATTGGTTTATTTTCTCATTTGAAATGGGCTTCGTTATTGCCTTTACACTTATTGTTTATGTCCAAAACAATGTGAGTTGGGCAATTGGTTATGGGATAGTTGTTGTTGTTAACATCTTTTCCATAGGTCTCTTCTTGTCTGGCTCACCATTTTATAGACGTTTGATACCTCGAGGAAGCCCTTTTGTTAGCATTGGTCGAGTGGTTGTTGCTTCATTTCGCAACCTAAATTTGTCTACACAAGATCATGAATACTTTTCCGAAAGCACAACGTCCAGAGCTCCCACCTCAGGCTTAAGGTATGTAGTATTGAGTATATTGCTGAGAATGCTGCTTAAGTCAAATCTCCATGTCCGTAATTTGTAGAATCTGTTGAATTTAGGGGCGTAGCCAGAAACGAAATTCAGGGGTAGCAAAATCTCTTCTTATAGTTTAATATCTTTGCTAAAACCGTACTTTAGATATTTTGGGGTAACAAAAATCAATCATTTTAACTATTTTTTCGAGATTTGGGGTAGCGACTAGCGAATGCTACCCCTTGTTTCTATGTACCCCCCTCCCCCTTTGCTCTTGAACCACTAGGAATAACATTATTGTGGTATTAGCCTTGCTAGTTGTTTTAAAATTGTATTTTCTGAGTTTGTCGCGTGTATCATGGAATTCGGGTGTGATATTGTGCAGATTCTTCAATAATGCCGCTTTAATAAAAATTGTTGATACTCAATCAAGTGTAGATCCCCAAAAATCATGGAGGTTATGTAGTGTAGAAGAAGTGGAAGATCTAAAGAGAATGATGAAACCCTTAGCAATCTGGGGTGCAGGTTTACTTGAAAGCACTATTTACGCGGTCGGTTCCAACTTAATCACTGTTCAAGCTCTATTAATGGATAGACATGTCGGACCTCATTTCCAAATACCAGCAGGAACGGTGTATGTCTTCGCGCTGATATGGACATCATTTTTACTAGTTATACTTGATCGCATTCTATACCCATTATGGGACAAAATCTTTTGTTCTTCCTTAACTCCTCTGCAACGGGTTGGAATCGGTTATTTTTTTAACATGGCGGGTATGGTTGCTTATGCTATTATAGAACGCCAAAGATTACATTTAATCACGACTCATAATCTATTGGATCAACATAATGCTGTGTCCCCAATGTCCGTGATATGGCTATTTCTACCGTTGGCCTTGTTGGGTACGGGATCGGCGTTATATTTACCAGGTGAAGTCGAATTTTACTATCGAGAATTTCCCAAATCTTTAAGAACTACTTCGACGGCGATGACTTCTCTTCGCCTTGCTGTTGGGTATTACTTAAGTATTGTAATTGTTGACATCGTAAGGAAAAGAACGTCTTGGTTACCAAATGATATTAACCATGGAAGGTTGGATAAACTATATTGGTTGGTATCGATCCTCGGTTTGGTTAACTTTTTTATTTATCTTACTGCATCCAAGTTGTATAAGAGCAACCATAATGAAAGTGATATAGATGTAAGTGAGTAAATGGCGGTCAGCCTAATTGATAAAATTATGAATATTTTGTATTTATCATCTAAATTTAAATCCTGTCAAGATTACATATAAGTTGTTCTTATAAGTAGCTTATTTGAGACAGACATTGTTTAAAAAAAAAAAGTTTAATTGAGACAGAAAATAACAATGAAGTTGACACTCTTACTTTGAAATAGTGATTGTAGACAAAACAATTTGTTAAGTGCCATATCGAATTCAGAAGTTAAAATATTAATGTGTCACATATTTGTGTAAAATGTATGTAATTAATTTGGATGGAATTTAATTAAAGTAGTTACATCCAACTAAGTGAGTCAAACACACTATAAATAAACTAAGTTGACTTCCAAGCCCACTCAAAAACCTAGATTTTTAGTTGTTCGATTTCTATAAATAGAATCACTCATCCAAACAGGCAGGCCCGTAGAGAGAGAAATAGATCTAGAAGAGAGAAAATAAAAAAAAAAAAACCCAAAATCGATCACCTCCTCACCGGACTACTCCTGGTCACCTCTTTAGATCGGGTGAGGCTTTTTCTTCAACCGTTTTTTTTCCTGTTCTCACTTTGTCATCCGGTGAGCCTTCCGTTTGATCCGATTCTCTTTTTTAAGGTTCGTGTTTGATCCCCTTTTGTATGTTGGTATTTCGCGTTAGTTGATCAATCGTTTCTAGCTGTTGTTGGTTAATCTGTGGCTGATTAAATCATCATCTTCTCCGTTCGTCTTTCTTTCGTGTTTGTATATTCGTATGTCAGCTTGATTTTCTAGGTAATGTTTTTCAATTGAATTGAAGCCTGATTTTTTCTGGGTAAAATTTTTCAATTGAATTGAAGCCTAGTTGCCGGGTGTTTGTTCAGTGTTGAGGGGTCTGCTATCGTCTATTATCAGTATTTCTGAGTTGTTATGGTTTTTGTGGTCTGTTTTACCCTTTTCTTCGCAACTGTATATCTATGCCTTTTGCTATCATTTATCATAAGTTTCTCGAAGTTTTTGCTTATGCCCATGTGAGCGATGAGTTTATGGAAGATGATGGGGATAGGATGTTAGTTTGTTTTATGAATTTGCAGGGGTCAGCTTCGGTTCGGTTTTGTCTGAGGTAAGGGAGCTTAAAGACAAGGGGAATGGTCTTTTTAGGCAAAATTATTTTGATAGGGCCGCAGCATGTTACGATGAACCTTGTAAACTTCTTAGCTTGAGCCTGAGAATTATTGGAGGTGAAGATATCAAATCGTTATCTGACCTTGCTATCTCCTTAAATTCTAATCTCGCTGCTTGTGCCCTCAAACTTGATGAATACAGAGCGGCGTCGTATATGTGCTCCATGATTTTGGACACATTTCCTCGTAACGTTAAGGCACTTTTTCGAAGGGCGGTTGCTTATATGAAGTTGAAAAGGTTTTCAAAAGCTGAACTGGATTTGGTTGAAGCCTTGGTGGTTGAACCTAGTAATAAGGACGTTTTAAGGAAATTAGATGTGGTTAGGGGTCATCTTCTCTTAAAGGAAAATGGTAAAAGAATGTTGGAGGTGCCTGCTCCAGTTGGTATGGATGCGAATAATAAAAAGCATGTCCATGTTGTTTCGGAAGATGATGTGACTCTAAAAGATAATGAAAGTGCGATCACAGAAGTGATGGGTGATCAAAGTGATATGATTATTAATGATAATGAGAGTGTGGTTTTAGAGGTGGCTGATGTTCAAGGCAATGGTAGTACAGATCTGAAGAGTAGCTTAAAGAAGAATGAGCCTACTTCTAATATGCTTGTTCTTGAGTTTTCCAAAAAGGGTGGAGGTATTTCCCGTTTAAGGATCCCAACACAATCTTATCATAAGTTGCTGAAAGGTAAAAAAGTTGAGTTTTTACCATAAAAAGGATTTGTCAACTTTAATAATTCGGATTCTTAATATTAAGGCACCTATGGAAAGAGGTATTACAAGAGAATGTTGTAAGAAGGAAAAGAAAAAGAGGAGAAGGAGTCCAAAAAAGCGGAACTCTGAGAGGATGACAGTCATGAACGATGACATGACTCCTATAGATATCATCAATGTGAAGCCTCTTATTTCTGGTGTGAGTTCAAGTGCGTCCGCTGCTTCTGACGTGAGTTCGTCTGCGTCGTCTATTTGTGACAACTTCTCTTCCCTTGGTACTCAACTACTCCAGGGAAGCACTAGGTTTATTGCTCATTATTCAAGCTTGTCTAATTCGCCGGTGAATGAAAATGCCCCCCCAATTTGCGCTCAAGGCCCGAATGATCACCAACCTTTCCTTTTTTCAGCTTGTCGTAAGATATGTAAGATCTCCTCGCTTCATAATCTTTCTCGCGCTCCTACTACGTCTATGCGTTGCTAGTACCCTTTTTATCATCCTATGAAAGAGAAAAGGAGAATTATCATGTCCAAGAAGAAGAAGAATCATAGCAACGAGGATGAATCTCGAAGACACATTTTGTCTACTTTCTCTACATGTAGATACTTCTCTCATAAATTTCAACGTCTTCGTGGCGTAAGTGTGTCTTGTTGCAGGTACTCCTCTGAAGCTCATTTTGTTAAGAAGAGAATAAATTTCCGCTCATTTAACCAGCTCTGATCGCCCCTACAAGAAGCCTTCTTTGTCTATCACCCCCATCCCTAGTTTAATTTCGTATTCAAATAATGTAATAATAAAATTCGACTCTGAGAGTCGGGTTTGTAGTGTGTAAGATACCTTTTTTTACGGCTGCAAAAAAAAAAAAGAAAATCCTCATTTACAAAGGATGGAAAAAAGGAGAAAAACAAAAGACTTCTAGAAAAACAAAAACCCTTCAAAGTATAAAAGATTTAATGCTTATAATTTCAGGTACAAAATTCATAATACAAGGTATAGTATTTATACAGAAGAAAAACAAGAAGCTAAGCTAAACCTAGTCCTATGCTAGCCGTAATTCACAGAAACAATTTACAGTAGTTACAAGAATATGGTAAGTCTAGAAGACATTATTTACATAAAACGCAAATACCAAATAATAGAAAAGATATGACTAATTTGGTGTATTCTTAACAGGCTCCCGTAAGATGGACGGAGACCAATCTTTGAGAATAAAAGCCTGTGTCGAGGACGGAGGAGAGGCTTAGTTAAAACATCGGCCAATTGATCATCAGCGGATATATGTTACACTTGAAGAGTGCCTTGTTGAACTATATTTTCTCGAACAAAATGAAACGCCAAAGCCAAGTGCTTTATTCACGAATGAAAAACAGGATTTAAAGAGTATTGAGAAGCACTCAAATTCTCACAATAGATCACATGAGCTTCCCTTGCCATAAAACGAAGCTCGGAGGTGGTTTCGGCAATAGCCCGAAACTTTGCTTCGGTCTAAGAATGAGCAAGGGCTCGTTGTTTCTTGGACACCCATGAAAGAGGGTTTCAACCAAGATAGGTAATGTATGTAAACTCTGGTAGAAATAAATGTATCTGCCAAAAATGGCTCGGTCGGGGTTTGCATTTAAGTAACGTAGAAGGCGCATAAGTGTCATCCAATGTTGATCAGTCAGGGTTTGCATATAAATTGAGATAGTTTATTGACGCTAACAACGATGTCAGGACGGGTGAACCATAAGTAATGTAAACTGCCGAGAATGGCACGGTAGTCCTTAAGGTTTATGATTGCGCATCTACCATTTCAGTGAAGGGGAGGGGCCGCAACCATTGGTGTCGAAAACGGTTTTGCATCAAGCTTGTGAAACTTATCCAAAACATCATGTATATATATTTTGTTCGGGTAAGAAGTATACCATAGGTATTTGAAGTGACCTCAACTCCAAAAAAAAGGACAAGGAGCTCATGTCTTTGAGAGAGAAGGCGGATGGAAATGTTGTAATGAACGAGTTAATGTCATCAATATTTGGGCTGGTGATGACAATATCGTTGGCATAAACAAGAAGTTATATGGTATGAGTTTTTGTGTGAAGATAAAATAAAAAAGGGTATGCTAAGGACCCAACAAAGCCCGGGGAGAGCAGTTAATTTTTAAGGGTGGTGTATCAAGCACGGGGGGATTGTTTGAGGCCATAAATGGCTTTGGATAGCTTACAAACAAAAGTCAGATTGCCGGGATTAATGAAGCCCCAAGTTGTGCTATATAAACATTATCAGTCAATGCGCTTTGAAGGAAGGCATTATTGATGCCCAATTGGCGAAGACACCAACCACGAATAAGAGGAAGAGATAAGAGAGTGCGTATTGTAGCAGGTTTGACAATCGGACTGAAGTTTTCAGAGTAGTCTAACCGGTCTTTTGAGAAATCCTATCACCACAAGGCGTGCTTTGTATTTATCGATAGTATTATTGACTTTTTATTTGACTCGTAAAATCCATTTACATCCAATCACATTGTATGTAGAATAAGGGGGACAAGAGTCCATGTTTTATTATTTTGGAGATCATCAAATTTCAATTGTATCGCAACACACCATAAGGGATCAATAAGGGCTTGTTTAACGATGTTGGGTAAGCGAGATGGGGATGAGACAATGGCTAGGTGAGCATACTTGGGGTTGGGTTTGGCTATGTTGTTTGATAGACGACGGTGGAGGAGAGGTGGGGGTGAGGGTGGTGGACTAGGCTGATAAGGGGTCGTGATGGGGGGCCTATTCAGAAGAGGAGGGAGAAGAGGGAGAGGTCGGGGTCTGATCAAGGGAGGATGGAGGTGAGGGAGAGGGTTGGTTAGGAGACCGAGGTAAGGTGGGTGGAGAGGAAATCAGAGGCAGGTGTTGGAGGTGGTATGACATGATATATAAGTGTGGTTGTCTAGTCACGGGTAGTGGGAGGTTTGGGAGAGGCGGAGGTTGAGGTAAGTGTTATGTAAGGGTATTGGGATTCGAAAAATTAGACATGTCGAGACACATAGATTTTAGAGGTAACTGGATCAAGACAATAATAAGCGCTTTGTGGGGGTGAGTAACCAACAAAAGCATATGGAATAGAGCGAGGCTCAAGTTTGTGACGGGTGTAGGGTCGAAGCCGAGTATAGCATAGGCGACGTGGTTCATTTTAGCTCACTTTTGACGTCATTTTGGACCCCGTTTCGCATGCTTATTTGCACTTATTGTAACACCCCCATACTCCAAGTGCCTCACCAGGACCACTCAGGTATAAGGATGCCACCATCTCGGTTACCCGAGGCATGATATTCATAAGACAATAACGAAACAACTTTATAAGTAAATAAAGTTTAAAGTGATTACATAGCAATACCAAACTGATAAAAAGAAATACAAGATCCTCAGACGGTCTACTGCTAAAACTATCAAAGCTATAAAACATCGCCTGACACAGCGGAAGACTTCTAACTGCCACGTGATGACTCATCCCAGCTATCCCATACGCGTCATATCATACCTGCTCAAATACCGCTCACCACCCCGAATGGATCACCACAGTTTTAAACATTTAAACGGGTCAAGACTAATCACACAATTTATATATCAACAATAAGATAAAATGATACCTTAATCACACACACACACACACACACGACGCGCAATTCCAATCATCTCAATCACCGATCGTCCACCGGACCAGCCCGCCAAAGGGGGGACCGCAGCCGTACCCACCAAATCCCCGCTCCACATAGTGAGCGATAACCCTGTCCATTAATGTGCACATCCCTTCTGTGGCGGGTTCCACAGAAGGCGAAACTAGGGCATGAAGCCACTCCCGCAAGTGACCCCACTCAGCCGAGGACACGCCTCGAGGACCATAGACCACAATCACAATCACAATCGTCACAATACAATTACTATATCAAACAATCAATCTCAACACATCAACAAACATCCCATTATGGGACTAATACTGAGTAGGAAATCCTACCTGGAACACCAATACAATCAGACGGTCTCAACAGCTGTATCACAAATCCTTTTCTACGAATCCTCCTCCTAACATATAATCACATAATTACTAACAATCACAAAACTAACACAAAACCCCCAAATCTAAAATTAGGGTTTAACGAAACTTGACGAAATACTATAAAATTGGTACGCAGATCTTACCCTCGACGCAAGGATCACAAAGGTATAAAGAACGATGGAATCCGACCTCTCAAGCTCCGGGATTTGTCAACAACACGGATGAATGCGAAGAACGTAACTTGAATCTCCCTTTTAATGTTATTAGGTTTGTAAAAGTGTATTATGAAAGTGACGGAAAGATTTATATATTGATCCGTGTTATTAACAAAACCCGTCGAATTATCACCCGCTAACCGAGCTACTCGATCGAGTAGCTAAGGTACTCGATCGAGTGCCCCCTTACTCGATCGAGTATCCTAGTTACTCGATCGAGTACCCAACAGGTCAGAAACTATTTTAAAACGCAACTCACCCTTACTCGACAGAGTAAGGCCTACTCGATAGAGTACCCAAAGACTCATAAATACGGAGTATTACACTTATTAGGGTCATTTCGGCGTCTTTAGCTTCCTATTTGATTTTCTATAACATGTTAGGTTTGTAACACCCCCATTTATTTGGGAGCCTTTAGCTAGGCCTCCCAAGTAAATGAGAGCGTTACCATTTCGGTTGCCCGAGGTAGTGAATAACAAAGTACAACAAACCAAAGTACTTTAGATTAAAATTTAGCGAATACAAGTTTTATTACAAATTAACCAAAACTAAATAAATCTAAATTAACATTAACTACAACTCGCAGCGGAATTAAATAAACTGCAGTATTAAAACTATGTGATCTAGACTTCTAGGTAGATTTGTTGGGGCTGGTGTCCTTAACAGTTAGTGCAAGGACTTATAAATCTCTAAAAGGATCAAAGGGCATACTTTTGGTATTATTATCAGTTGATCCACGTTTATCAATAACGGTTGACTTGCTAGATAAGTTTGACGTTATTGTCATACAGATGGCGGTGATCAACTGGTCCCTAAAAGTCACACCTATAGGATACGTTTGAGAGATGTGACAGTATGAAAATACAGTCATGTTGATGCCAATTTTGACTAACCAGTTAGTCCGAGTTATTTGACTAATAATAAGTCAAAATGTGATGTTGAGATATGTTATTTAATACGGATTAAATAATAATGGCAAGGCGAATTAAGCAGTTAATTCGTAAATTGAATATAAGCGTTTTATATTTAATTAAATGTATATTGAATATAATTATACAATATCGTCTTTGTCGGATATGTATTAATGTTTCAACTAATCCGTATTATTAGTTGATGCTTTAATAACCGATAACCGATGACGATTTATAACAAAACCGCGTCATATACATTTTGGCGATTTACGAACCGGACCATGAGCTAATTCAAAAAGGAAGTGGAAGCCCACTTCCCAAGGCCCCTCTCGGTTTGACCGAGATTAGGAGAACAAAAGGAGAGCTTCTCCTCTTGCTTAACCTAATCATCATTAGTGAAAAAACAATTAGGGTTTCAGTGCAACTTTCTCTGAAATTCCCAGATCTCACATCGTAAAACCTCACAAGAGCTTTCTCAATATTGCAAGTCAATTAGAAAGCATTTCTAGCACAAGGGCATAGTCTCAGACGGTCTTGGGTGCAACGATTAGGAGGAAATCTCTGTTGATTTCTGTTCTTTACGCCGCACTACAAAGGACCCGAGGTTGATTCTTTATCTTTGTCGTTTCTGTTTTGTATTTCGTTTATGACCATATTTCACATGTTAAATTTACGTTATAGTCATAAATTTAAAGGGTCTTATACGGATATTACCCTACAAGTGGTATCAGAGCGAGGCCACGTAAATTTTCATTGTGATTTTTCATAAATCGATTTTGAAACGATTGTTTTTGTCTAGAAAACCGTGCCGTCACATGTTTTACACGGCTGTTTTGGTTTGTTTTTCGATTTGTTCTTTTACATGTTGTTATTTTATACGGAGATTATAGCAACATGTCAAGTTTTGTCAATTGTTGAATTGATTTTATGTGTTTTAGATCAAATTGAAATTGGTTTTGTATCGTAAAATCTGTTTTCACGAGGGTTTTGCATTTCCAGAAACTTTTGTACTCGATCGAGCAAGTTTTTAATCAATCGAGTGGTTTTTCTGTCTTGTTTTTACTCGATCGAGTCCTTGCTGCACTCGATCGACCTCTTTTCAAACCCTGACTGCTGGATCGAGACCTCCTCGTACTCGATCGAACAGTTTTGCTAATAAAAGTACTCGATCGACCTCCAGTTTAGTCGATCGAGCACTTTCTGTTTGGCAAATCCTCTCGATCGACTAGCAGTTCAGTCGATCGAGCCCTTTTATTCCTCGATTGAGCACTTATGTCCCTGGATCGAGGGATTTATGTTCTGGCAGCTTTGAAAATTTTTCTTTTGTTTTAAATTTTCTTTTGGCCTTAATATGTACTTTATACGGATATTGTACACTCGCTATGATTGTGAAACGGTTCACACACGTACCATTAAGTTATTTTAAAGCGTATTTAAAGTAACGGATTGTATTAGATTAAAATTAAATTGATAGAAGCGGTTTTATCACATGAATTTTAATCATTAAAACGTGGTTTGGATAATTTAACATAATTACGGAATTATGTCACGAATAAATTTAATTTAGTTGATGCATTTTCTTTTATCGTTGATTTGAATGCCGTGAATGCTTTATATTACGTATTTATTCTTTTTACAAACAGTTGTAACTTAGTGTGGCCTTAGTAGAACGTGTTACCGTAATGATGGAACACGGTCTTGGTTGTATTTTGAGATCTTGTATCTCCGTTTTGGATTTTTCACTTGTAATTACAGTTTTTAATTAGAATGTAAATAGGTTTATATTTTGTAATTTTAATTGTAATTTTTGAGAAGACCAAAGATGGAGACCGGATGCTCACTCCCGCTACATGGATCAAGATGGAACATCAAGACAAGCTTCTCGGGTCCAACGGTGGATTCCAAAGTTGTTTTATGTTCTTTTTATTAGGATAGGCCACACTAGGAATTTTATTTACGAATTGCATTCTTTTATTTATTTTTCGCAACGATAATATATATCATATTGCGCCTAAAAACCAAACCACCTATTTATTGCATGAAAACTGACACATATAGAGGTCACGAGTTAGTTTTCTTTGACATTCTCATGTCACACGATTTTTAAGCCATCACCCAAATTAATTCATTCACGCAGACGCTAGTTATTCGTTCACTTAATATGAATTATAATTTAGTTGATGGGATCTTCCTCGTATAAACAAAAATTGAGAACGGTCTTTATAGGTCAAACTCCAATGAGTCCCTTCTTCGTCGGTAGGCATAATATGACCCCTTCTACGTCGGGTAAGTTGGAACCGATTGACCTATTTTATCTCAACACTATGGTCACTCGTACGATCCTGTGACTATGGTGGACTATAGATAGGATTTACGGAAATCTATCGACCAAGAGTTCTTACGGAAGAATTAGCTAAACAGTTGGCTTATCAATTTACAGAAATTGAGTCTTGGGATCACTTGTATCATTCTTGATGGAGATCAATTATACAAGTGCGAGAGTCTACACGTTAAAATGAATTTCAAAATAGACTTAAATCACCTCGATGAGTTGCTTATTTCGTTCTTGTTTTCCTTTCTTTTTCAGTGTAGATCACGAACTTTTAAACTCGCTAATAACAAATGGTCAGGTTCTACCGATAACCCAATGCCAAGTGCCACTTTGGACCGTGAGTCCCGGCTTCGGATCTTCATGAATCGATGAATCGCCTACTCGATCAAGAATGATGGATCAAACTTCGCGGACCGGGAGGCGGCATTACGGAATGCTGCTGCTGGCGCGACGGAAGCTCAAATATCTATTAGAGCCCATCCCGGCAAACCCAGGTCCCACGGCTAGAGCCGCTGAAATCACCAAGTTTAATGATTTCTGTATGGAAGCGGGTGCGATTAAAAACGTACTCATTTTTGCAATGGAACCCAATTTGCAGAAACGCTTCATAGCCCATGGTGCGAACAAGATTTTCACCACGCTCACCAAGGAATTCTCGAAAGCACCGAGAATCGTGACCTATGAGCATACCACTCGCTTCTTTGATGCGAGACTCGAGAAGGGCCAACCAGTTAGCCCACACATTCTCAGCTTGATTGAGAATGTCGAGAAGTCGAGACCTTTGATTGTAAGATCAGCGAGAACATTGTGATCGATCGCATGCTTCACTCACTCCACGATGGTTTTTCGCAATTTAGAGCGAATTACTATATGAATTATTTGAAGAAAGTCCCCATGAACTGCGCACTCCCTTCTCGTACGCACCGAGAAGGACATGAAGTTCAGTGGGAGCTTGAAACAAGATGTTCTCGTTGTGACAAACAAGGGGAAAGGTAAGGGCAAAGCTCAGGCAAACCTAGCAGTAGGTAAACCGAAGTTCAAGAAGTCGGGTTCAGGTAAGAGTGGGCCTGGTGAGTCGAGCACCTCATCGGGCGCGACAAAGAGCAAGAATGAAAACATGGAATGCCATCATTGCCACAAGACTGGGCATTGGAGGCGTACATGTCCCGTTTATCATGAGGACTTAAAGGCAAAATCGTGTTAAACCTGTTGGTATTTCTTCTTCTTCTTCTACTTTTATTCATATGATTGAGATTAACCACGCAAGTTACGGAACTTGGGTACTAGATACTTGTTGTGGTTCTCATCTGTGTAATCATGTGCCGGGGCTCCGAAACATCGAACCCCTCGTAAAGGGTGAGGTGGACTGCGTGTCGGGAATGGAGCACGAGTGGTCGCCGTCTCTAGGGGAACATATGTGATCCAGCTTCCTAGCGGATTTGAGTTATCTTTATATAATCGCTATTATGTACCAGTCTTTCGAAAAACATTATTTCGGTTTACGCACTTGATAAACTTGGTTTTTCATTTGTAATAGAGAATAATACTTGCATTTTCTCATTACACGATATGATTTACGGCAAGGCAGTCTCCATGAACGGAATTTATGTTTTAGATCAGACCACCGAAATATTACACGTAATGAAAAAAAGTTAAAGGTTGGTGACAAAGATCAAACGTATCTATGGCACTGCCGTATGGGACACATTAATGAGAAACGCGTAAAACAGCTCATCAAAAATGGAGCTATCTCGGCCTTTGATTTTCAATCATTTGGCACGTGTGAATCATGTCTCATCGGTAAGATGACTCGGATTTCCTTCAAAGGTGTTGGAATGCGCATCACGACCTATTAGGACTCATACACACGGATGTATGTGGCCCTATGTCAATCACCGCACGAGAAGGCTATAGGTATTTCATCACTTTCACGGACGATTTAAGTAGATATGGCTATGTCTACTTAATGAAGCACAAAAGTGAATCCTTTGAGAAATTCAAGGAATACCAGAATAGGGTGCAGAACCTCACTGGTAGAAAGATTAAAACACTACGTTCAGATCGTGGTGGCGAGTATCTTTCTCACGAGTTTGATCAACACCTTAAAGACTGTGGGATTGCCTTACAGTTAACTCCACCTGGAACACCTCAATTGAATGGTGTGTCCGAACGGAGAAATCGAACACTACTTGATATGGTTCGATTCATGATGAGTCACACCGTGTTTCCTGACTCATTGTGGGGTTATGCTCTTTTGTCAGCCGCTCTAATACTTAACCGAAGTCCGTCTAAAGCTGTTGACAAGACTCCATATGAACTATGGAAGGGAACGGTCCCTAACTTGTCCTTTATACGGGTTTGGGGCTGCGAGGCTTATGTCAAGTGGAGACACGAGGATAAGCTCGGCCCGCGATCGGTCAAGATATACTTTATAGGTTATCCTAAAGGAACACTTGGTCATTACTTCTATTCGCCAACCGAACAACGTGTTTTTGTTGCGGCTAGTGCGACATTCTTGGAGAAGGAATTTCTCGAGAATGCAAAGAGTGATAGAACCTTCGACCTGTCGGAGGTTCCAGAACCAAATACCGAGCAATCATTGGAGGAATCAATTCCTTCAATCCCGGCTGCGGTGAATATTCCTGAGGAACCTAGGAGGTCGGGAAGAGTCTCTATTCCTCCGCATGATACATTGGTATGGTCGAGGAACATGACATAGATGACGTTCTACTTTTAACGAGTAGTGAACCCGCAACCTATAAAGGTGCCATGACTAGTTCTGACTCAAAGCTATGGCTTGAGGCCATGCAATCCGAGATAGACTCCATGTATGAGAACAACGCGTGGGATCTTGTTGACTTACCTGCTAAGGTTCGTCCCCTTCAATGCAAATGGCTTTACAAGATAAAGCATTCTGTGGAAGGTCAACAAGATATCTACAAAGCACGACTAGTTGCTAAAGGTTTCACCCAAGTGCCAGGTTTGCACTACGATGAGATTTTTGCACCCGTAGTCATGCTGCGTTCCATTCGGATTATCTTAGCGATTGCCGCTTTTCATGACTATGAAATTTGGCAAATGGACGTGAAAACCGCCTTCTTAAACGGCTTTTTGGAGGAAGAGTTGTACATTGTACAACCCGAAGGTTTCATTGATCCAGAAAATCCTAAGAAAGTGTGCAAGCTTAAGCGTTCCATTTATGGACTTAAGCAAGCATCAAGGAGTTGGAATCATCGCTTCGACCAAGTGATAAAAGAAAATGGATTTACTCGATCGGTCGAGGAACCATGTCTATATATCAAGTCGAGTGGGAGCAAGATTGTCTTCCTAATATTGTATGTTGACGACATACTCCTGATTGGGAATGACATACCTCTCTTAACTTCGGTGAAAGTATGGTTGAAAAACCATTTCCAGATGAAAGATCTGGGAGAGGCACAAAGAATTCTTGGCATCCGTATCTATCGAGATAGATCACGACGGATATTATCTCTCGATCGAGAGTCTTACATAGACAAAGTCCTAGAGAGATTCAAAGATGACTAACTCCAAAAAGGGGTTTCTTCCTATGGCTCCAGGGGTGCATTTGAGCAAGTCTCAATCACCAGAGACACCGGAAGAGAAAGAGCGCATGACACGAATTCCTTATGCCTCGGCTATAGGATCAATCATGTATGCCATGATATGCACACGCCCGGACGTGGCATATGCATTGAGTATGACAAGTCGATTCCAACAAAGATCCGGGTGAATCACATTGGCTTGCTGTCAAGAACATTCTTAAGTACCTACGGAGGACTAAAGATTGGGCATTGACTTATGGAGGCGAACAAAAGCTATGCGCAAACCTAAGTTCTGTGCAGATGCTAGCTTCCAAACGGATCGTGATGACTCGAAATCTCGACCGGATTCGTTTTTACTCTTAATGGCGCTGCATCACCGGAAGAGTTCCAAACAAGTCACATTACAAACAGATTCTACGACCGAGTCCGAGTACTATGCCGCGTCTACAAAGGAAGCGATATGGATGCGTCAATTCTTACATGGACTATCCGTAGTGCCTAGTTCGAATGACCCGATCACCATCTATTGCGACAATAGTGGTGCCATCTTCCAAGCTAAGGAGCCAAAGTCTAGCAACAAGTCTAGACATGTACAACGGAAAGCTCATCTAATCCGAGATTACGTCGAGCAAAAGGAAGTAGTGATAGAAAAGATTGCTACAGATGATAACATAGCAGATCCTCTCACTAAACCATTACGACAAGATAAGCATGAAGGGCACGTTAATTCCATGGGAATTAAACGTGTTCCTAAGTTGTAGTACTCTTTTATGGATTAGATTCATTCTCTTTTGTACTCTATACAACATCATCGTTTTGATATTTATATATTTTGTTTTTCATGTGGAATTGTACGACAATTTTGAACACCACAAAGTGAACTGAACAAACATTATATTTTTAGTCCTTAATTGCCCACATGAGCTGATAACTCTGGCAATTATTTTGTGACGTTGGTTGATGGTGGGTTCAACGAGCCATAAGTCAACCGGTTGACTGACCAATCACAGAGGCGATTTATACGGATATTTCGTAGGACACAGTTGTGACATCGACGTGGAGTCCTAAATGTTTTATAACATTCCGTGCCCGGTCGTGGATAGGACCTCCATGGTGATCCTAAGAGTCGATTCTTTTGACTACCGACTGTCTCTTGAGACTACGGCCGATTTTGGGTGACTTTGGTTTCTTTCTCACGGTCATCCGTAACAGGGGCCAAGTAGATTTTTTCTGGGTCATTTCATGCCGTGCTTAGATCGGAAGGAGTCGAGTTGAAGGAAATATTCAGCCTTTATCGTGTACTCGATATTTCTCGGGGCCACTCGAGGAGTCAGAATCGAAATGCATGGCCATGCTCGGATACGGATTCGTTTTATCACTTAAGTTACTCTCTAGTCGGGGAAACCACTCTTGATACAGATCGATTGTAAAATACGACCTTTGCGGATCCGGATCTGCAAATTGTTTTACATTGAGTGGGAGAAATTTTAAATGAATATGAGAATCGGTTATCGCACATACACTTGTACGGACAAGTGGGAGTTTGTTGAGCTTGTGTCCTCCAGTTAGTGCGGATAACGTCATTGCACATACACTTGTACGGACAAGTGGGAGCTTGTTGGGGCTGGTGTCCTTAACAGTTAGTGCAAGGACTTATAAATCTCTAAAAGGATCAAAGGGCATACTTTTGGTATTATTATCACTTGATCCACGTTTATCAATAACGGTTGGCTTGCTAGATAAGTTTGACGTTATTGTCATACGGATGGCGGTGATCAATCGGGTCCTTAAAAGTCACACCTATAGGATACGTTTGAGAGATGTGACAAGATGAAAATACAAACTCATGTTGATGCCAATTTTGACTAACCAGTTAGTCCGAGTTATTTGACTAATAATAAGTCAAAATGTGATGTTGAGATATGTTATTTAATACGGATTAAATAATAATGGCTAAGGCGAATTAAGCAGTTAATTCGTAAATTGAATATAAGCGTTTTATATTTAATTAAATGTATATTGAATATAATTATACAATATCGTCTTTGTCGGACATGTATTAATGTTTCAACTAATCCGTATTATTAGTTGATGCTTTAATAACCGATAACCGATGACGATTTATAACAAAACCGCGTCATATACATTTTAGCGATTTACGAACCGGACCATGAGCTAATTCAAAAAGGAAGTGGAAGCCCACTTCCCAAGGCCCCTCTCGGTTTGGCCGAGATTAGGAGAACAAAAGGAGAGCTTCTCCTCTTGCTTAACCTAATCATCATTAGTGAAAAAACAATTAGGGTTTCAGTGCAACTTTCTCTGAAATTCCCAGATCTCACATCGTAAAACCTCACAAGATGTTTCTCAATATTGCAAGTCAATTAGAAAGCATTTCTAGCACAAGGGCATAGTCTCAGACGGTCTTGGGTGCAACGATTAGGAGGAAATCTCTGTTGATTTACTCGTTTTTACGCCGCACTACAAAGGACCCGAGGTTGATTCTTTATCTTTGTCGTTTCTGTTTTGTATTTCGTTTATGACCATATTTCACATGTTAAATTTACGTTATAGTCATAAATTTAAAGGGTCTTATACGGATATTACCCTACAAGATTGACCGAAATCCTCACGCATCCCCATGAGCTCCCAAGTCAGCTAACTCAAGTACCCGTTAGTCAGTCTGCTCCCCAATAATTGGTTCATCACAGGTGTTTAACGAATACATTGTCAACCTAATGGTTGAGTAGGAATAACCAACAATAATAAAAGGTGATAAAAATGCAAATGCATGATATAATATGATATGATATGCAAATACAACTGAGCTCGTCACCCGAAACACCAGTTCATCCTGCCAATCCCTGGCCCGGGGTATCCATCATCCCAACCAAAGTTTGAGGTATCGATCATCCCAACACAAAGTTGAGGTATCCATAGTCCCATTATAAAACTGAGGTATCCACCATCTCAGTATAAACCGAGGTATTCATCATCCCAGTATAAAACCGAGGCATCCAATGCAAATGCCATGCCAATAATAATAATCATCCCAGAACGAGTCTGAGGTATCAAATGCGAATGATATGAATAAATCCACAACGCATAATCCAATGATATATAATCCACATCCAATATTCATCCAATGAAAATTAACCACACAATTCCATAATTACTCTTATCAATTAAATAGTAAGACAAGTTTGAGTAGTTATCCTACCTTTTCGCAAATCTTCGAGTCACACAAGCAATCAAAATTGATCTTTTACAAATCCATAACCTACATAACATAATTATATACAATTAATACATAACCAACCAACTAATCATGGACTTATCCTATGCCCATCACGTCCTAATCCTTTTGACAACTTTAAAGCTAAATCTCTAATTCTACCGTTTTACAACACAAATCAGTCTCACTAAAAAATTCATAATTAATTCAATAAAAATCCAAACGACAAAAGACCAATGGGGTTGGAACCATAAGACTCATGTATAAAGTTATTGTGAAATAGACTTTCCTCAAATTCCAAATTTATCAAGGTTTTATTACAAGATTTATAAATACCGACGAATCCCGTCGCATAAAAAGTATCAATTCATAAAACAAGTTTAACATATGATTTTGAGAAATTCTAATTCCTAGCATCATTTAAACTCTTCAAATTTAATGTATTAAAAAGATACAAAATATTTTTAACATATAAGTTAGGATTTCGAATCATTCTTTACAACACTAGCAGATTCGCGGACTTTTCGGCGACAGGTTCATAAATAAATCATCCAAGACGAACCGTATGAAATATTACTACGAAATTTTATATGTGTAACCTAGACTTGAAATAAACCCTAGTATCTTAATTAACTTTTCGAAAAAAAACATTTTAAGACCACGAAATAAATTAAACAAGACAACCTACGAATCTGCCAAATTGCTGTAACTTTTTTTCTTTAATCTAATCATGTTTATTTTTATGTAATTAAGCATGACTAATACCATAATCCTACTATAATTAAAGTCTTTAATATGAACAATTGAATCTTATAAAGATTAAAGACGACTTACAAAATAAAAGATTGAATCTAACAGAAATAGGTGTAAAATCCCCAAATTGATTGCCCAATTCCCTTTTCCCTCTTTTCTCTCTAAGTTTTGTGTTTTGTTGAGTTTATGTTGAATAGTAAAAATGATGGTGGAAAGATTGAGTTCGGTATATATAATGACAATGGAAACTTTTAGGAAATTAGGAAAAACAATAGGAAACTAGAATAATAATATAATAATAAGGCAGTTACCAAATACTCCCCCTTCTCTTACTTTTTATTTTTATTTATTTATTTAAAACCGTTTTATAAATAACTATATTACCTATACATATTTCTCATTTTCTAACTCACATTGACCAACATTGACTTTGACTTTGCCAAGTTTGACTTTGACTTAAAAATACGAAGTATTACATGTTAGCCCATTTGTATGAAAGGAAGCAAAATGAGCGGAAATCACGCATAAATAGTGCAATTAAGTAATTGACGGTACTAATGACCAAGCGTGAAGTGGAGACAGAAACCGAAGACTCATAGCAAGTTTTTGAGGCAAATGAAGTCATCCCCGATGACATAGGGACATCTCCCACGGGTTGTGGGGGTAGCATTTGAAGGAAGAAGCATATACCAGGCCAACCCGACCGGGCACATCCACAACCCAGGCGAGCAGAGCCAATGTAATACCCCGTATTTTATTAGCGGTTACGTGTAATGTTTATTTTAATTCGAGTCGTAAGTTATCGAGTTTATATCGTAAACGATTTCTGAGTCGAGTTTAATTGAAACCGAACTTTGAGCCAAGGATCGAATTGGGTCGAATCTAATCCAAACCTTTTAACCCAACCCATTTACCCTCTTTTTACGGTGATAACCCATTATGATAATAAATCAATCAAATGTCAACGGTATGATAAACAAGCATACTAACGGAGTAGCAATTGAAATAACTCGCAAAATAACATATATTGACTTATATAATCTACTCTTACCTTCGTTTTGTCGATTCGAGCTAGGGTTTCTGCAAATTTCGAGCAAAAATTGACAATTGATGCATGTATAAATCAAATAGAACGAAAATAATGAATTAATTTGTGTTTTCGACTTGAATTACTCCAGTTTCTGTGATGATTTGATTGAATAATGTTATTAAATTGAAGGAATTAGGAAAAAGAGAGAAAGAATAAAGAAAATAGGATAAAGAAAAAAGAATATGAAGAAAATAAAAAAAAAAGAGGGGAAGAATGAAGAAGCAGGGAAAACGTAGCATGAGGGGAAGAGAGAGAAAAAAATGAGTGTGTGTATTTTTTTTTTGGTCTAATCTCAGCCCTTGATCTTGTTAGATCCAATGGTATATAAATGCGGGGGTAACTCACGAAAAGTGGCAAACTCACCGGATCTTGCCTATATATATGTATGTGTGTATATATATATATATATATATATATATATATATATATATATATATATATATATATATATATATATATATATAGTGTAAAGATCAAGTGAGTCCATGTCTTACATTTGAGTCCATAAGTCTCATTGTGAGCCTTTAGATGAAGAAATTGGAGGGCTGAGATTAAAAGCAAAAATAAGGGGATTAATGTCTAACAAAACACTCTCCCTCTCTACTTTACTAATCAACATTAATTAATTATTAATCCACTATATAACATTTTTTCTCACAATAACTTCTCACTCATCCCTCACAATTTCATCCATTCATCTCTCTAAAATCCCAATTAAATCAAATACCCAAAAAATCCACTTCAAAATAAAAAAAAATCAAAATCCAAAAAAAATCCCGCGCCCCCAACCCCCTCCTTCCACCAACCCCACCGGCCACCACCACATACACCAATGACCACGACACTCACAACCGCACCACTCACCTTCCCCCATAACCACCGCCATAGTCGATCCAGCGCCCCCAACCACCCTCCTTTCTCTCCGCCACAAACCCAGATCCGCGCCTCCCACCAGCCTCCCCCAATGCCGCCACCACCACCGAACACCAACATCAAACACCACAAGCTGTCTCCTCCCTATTCACCACCATGCACCATCCTCCAACTACCACCACAACCACCGCCTCCTCCAACTAACAACAACAAACACAACCACACCCCACCGCGACAACAACATCACCACGCACCTCTCCTCCCCTGCCTCACCACCACCACCGACGACTCACGACCCCAACATCACACCTTCCACCGCCCTCCCATTCTCTTTATTCCAGATCTGCCGCCGTTTTGCTTTTTTTTTTTTTTTTTTTTTTTGTTCTTTTTTCTTCTTTCTTCAATCTCACGTGAATGTGAATGTGGGTTTGCAGTTTGTTTTATTTTTGTTTTGTTTTTTAGTTGTAGATGTGGGTGGGTTCTTGTTTGTTTTTTTTTTCTTCTTTCTTTAATCTCACGCCCCATTTGTTTTTTTTTTCTTGTGACTTTTTCTTTGCTTTTTTCTTTTTCAGATCTACTTTTTTTTCTTCTCTTTTTTTTTTTTTTTTTTTTTTGAAATTTCTTATCTATTTTTGTAAAATAGGATGGTGGTGGTTATTGTTGTAAAATATGTTCCTAATATCAATTTTTTAAAGACGAGATGAGGGAGGAGGAATTATATCATTTCTTTGGTATATCTTCAACAAATGAAGATAAATACTAAAATCTGAGTATATTGGTGTTAAAATTACAATTTTCTGTTAAAATTACAATTTTCTCCATTAAAATTACACTTTTTGTTGTTAGAATTACACTTTTTTCTGCTAGAATAACACTATTTTAGGCTAAAATTACACTTTTTCTTGTTAGAATTACACTTTTTTCTGTTAAAATTATACTTTTTTCTGCTAGAGTAACACTTTTTTCGGCTAAAATTACAATTTTTGTTGTTAGAATTACACTTTTTTCCTGTTAAAATTATACTTTTTTCTGCTAGAATAACACTTTTTTCGGCTAAAATTACACTTTTTGTTGTTAGAATTACACTTTTTTCTGTTAGAATTACACTTTTTTCTGTTAAAATTACAGTTTTCTTCATTAAAATTACACTTTTTCTGTAAAAATTATAATTTTTTTTGCTAGAATAACACTTTTTTCAGCTAAAATTACACTTTTTGTTGTTAGAATTACACTTTTTTCTGTCGAAATTACACTTTTTTCTGTTA
The DNA here is from genome assembly GCF_048544455.1 of Silene latifolia. NCBI lineage: Eukaryota > Viridiplantae > Streptophyta > Magnoliopsida > Caryophyllales > Caryophyllaceae > Silene > Silene latifolia. The sequence continues at coordinate 82,701,616 of NC_133533.1, forward strand.
AAATTACACTTTTCTTCATTAAAATTACACTTTTTTCTGTTAAAATTATACTTTTTTATGCTAGAATAAAACTTTTTCTGCTAAAATTACACTTTTTGTTTTTGTTAAAATTATACTTTTTTCTCGCTAGAATAACATTTTCTACTAAAATTACACTTTTTCTGCTAGAATTACACTTACTACTATTGGACTAATGTTACATTCTCCATGGACTTGGTCATATTCTCATATTCTCATTGGACTAATGTTACTCTCAATGGACTAAAATTACATTCTCAGTGGACTGAAATTATACTTTTCTGGACTAAAATTACACTTTTATGGACTAAAATTACATTCTCCTTGACTAAAAATAACAATCTCATTGGACTGGAATTACACTTACCTGGACTAAAATAACACTTTTTGTCATTAAAATAACACTTGTAAAATGCTAAATTACAATAACTTGTGATAAAATGACAAAAATTCAAAATTTTATTCGTTAAAATCACTCGGAAAAGATTGAAGTTAAACTTGTAAAACGCTAAATTCTCGAAAATATTCCTTAAAATTACATTTTTTGCTGTTAGAATTACACTCGTAAAATCCTAAAATGTCGAAAACTTGTCACGAAAAAAAAAACGAAAAAAATCGAAACAGGAAAAATGTTAACAAAATTTTCATAAACTTTGAAGTATAAGACAAAATATGGTGTTAATTGTGTATGATAATGAATTAGTGAATGTATTATTATAACTAGATAGAGAAGTGAATTAATTAGTGTTAAGTGTATTTTTTGCTTTCAATCTCAACCTTCCACCATGCATGATCCAAGGGTTGTGAGAGGGACTTATGGACTCAAAAAAAAAGGGACTTAGAAAAACTTTGCTCTATATATATATATATATATATATATATATATATATATATATATAGAGAGAGAGAGAGAGAGAGAGAGAGAGAGAGAGAGAGAGAGAGAGAGAGAGAGATTGAATCATGTGAGGCACCCATCTTAGGGTGAGGCGGCTGGACACCTTCTAAACCATTGGATCTAAAAACTAATAACACACTAGATAATTCCACGTGTCTCGTACAAAACCAAATCTAACAAACACCATTCACGTCATACTTCTTCAGTTACTCCACTGACTCCACACTCTTCACTTTCTCTCTCTTCATCTCGTCTTCTCCTCCGTCACTTTTCTCCTCTCTTCTCCGAAATCGACATTCATAGAGAGAGAATAAGTGTCGGAAAACAAACAAAAAAATTCATGATTTAGGCTTTTTGTGATATTCCGCAAAATATAAACCCTAGAATTTGGGGAAAAGAGATGACGGATGTTGTACTACATATCTATGATGTGACGAACAGTGGATCCGAAAAGATGAACAACACTATTTCCAACATTAATAAGCTCTTCAAAGATGGTATTGGTTTTGGTGGAATCTTTCATAGTGCTGTTCAGGTTTAATTTTGTTTCCATTTTTGCTGTTTTTTTCATAATTTTTGGATTTTGTGCTAAATCTAGGGTTTTATTTTCTATAATTTGTGAATTTTGTTTGATATTTTGTGTTGTAGTAGATGCGATTACGATTGTGTTGTTAATTTCAGCTTAATGTGTAGAGGATCTATGATGTTAAGTAGTACTCGAAGAATGTAGTAATTTGTGTTGATTTTAATTAGGAAATGTCGTATTTTGGTGTTGATTCGAATTTTGCGTCTATTAGTAAGTGTGAGTTTCTGATTACGGAGAGTGATTTTGATTTATCGAGGCGGAATGTGCTAATCTTAATTCAGATTTTGATAGTCTTATAATGGTTGTTATTCAATCGGAATCGAATGAATTTCGCTCTGTACCAAGTTTTTTTGGGGAGGATTATGATGCGCTACATGTGCTCCTAGTTATTTGATACGCTTAAGGATGAGCTCAATGCGGTTCCAGAGTGGCGACAAGTTAGAAACTTTATTGATGGGTTAAAGGATAGGGTTCTTACTTCTTAGATTGGAAACAACAATGATAAAGAGTCTTAAGACTCTCTTTAAGTTTGTTTAGCTTATTGACCCTTCTTTTTTGCTGCTTCTATTCCTATGTAGCCTAATCAATAGTCTCCCTTGCTTGTTTGTTGTTCTTTTATATGGCTTCAATGATGACGACTCAACCCAAAGAGGTTGTATTTTGTAACACTATGCTCCTCTGGCTACCATTTCTTTTCTGGGGACCAAATTCAGAAGCTCCCCATTCAATGGCAATGCTCCGAGCTATCTATCCTAAATTCCCCGCATTAACCAATTCGCCGTTTGTGAGATGCCAAACGTATTTTTCACTAGTTGTGTCCTATAATCAATTGAACTCGATTTCTCGAAGCCGAGAAAATTCCATGGAAGATCGATTATCTCTCTAACAATCGTGTTGTTATAGCGCATTATTTTTCGATTTCTTGTTAATTTTCCGCTGTTTTCGCTCAGATTCGCAGGTGATTCTCTTCTTCCTTCGCTTTAATTTCGCAAATCTCGTCATTTTTACTGATTTTGATTTGATTTTCGGTGTCAACTTATTTTAACTTTGCATGCCTTTGTTGCTTTATTACGGATCGAACATTGTTTAAATTTGTTGCATTTAAGTTGTTGATTTTATTTTTATGATTTTATTTCTATTTTGCTCACTGATTTATTTGACTTTGTGTGTTTTCGATTCGAGCTTGTTTTCTCTAGTTCCTTTTGCATAGTATCCTTGGATGACTTATCGTTTTCAGTCTATCTCATTCTCTTGTTTCTAAACTGTATGCTATCGTTACCTCTTCTCTGCAACTTTTGCTATCTTTTATGATTGACTGATTGAGATGTGACTTGGCTGCTTTCCAGTTTGTTCAGCTTGTGTATCATTAGAATTAGGTACTGGTAGTCTGTGTATCACGACAATGTTGCGGTAACTGGTATAAGGAATGGATTTCTGTGTAACCGTGGGTTTTAGGTAGAGTTGAAACTTGAAATGGAGTTGAAGATGATGAGATAGCATCTTCTGTTGTTAGTTGTAACTTGTGTAAATAAGTTATTTTGCTATTTTGACTGTTAGTAATTCTACTGTTAATTTAATTTCCGGGCCCTGTTCAGCCGCACTCGACCATATCACCTGAAATCCTGAATAGCCTTGAAGGCTCTGCTTATATTAATCGGTAATTCTACTTGGACTGTCTGCAATTGCACTAAGCCTTAGAACAGTCTCACTAACGAGTTAGCATTGTTCCTCCTGTAACTCCATGAATGGTGATAGCAACAAAGAAAAGAGATAGGACGAGTGAGTATAACTTGTGCATTGCTATAAACTGCATTGCTATAAACTGCATTTGTTCGAGTCCTGCATTTTTTCGAGTCCGGTAATTTTAGTTTATTTTTTCCGTATACCGTCTTGTGAAAATCGGAGTTCTTACCTCGGTTCTGGATGCATGCTTTGGTTGTTTGTTTGTCTTGGTGCTATGCCACCCTGATTAACTCATGGTGATTTTCTCTGCAGGTTAAACAAATATAAATATCATCTAAATAATTTTTTGACTAATATCATCTATTAGCTCAAAAGGTAGAGCATTGTGCTATAGCGCAAGATATGAGTTCGAGTCTCATATAGATGAACAAATATAAATATAGGATTCACAAAATAAGAACAAGAGCAAAATAGGTGATTTCAACCAATTTATGACCACGTTTCACAATATTACGTTCTAGTTTTACAAAACAAGCTCTAAGATTCACAAAACAATGTATCAGATTCACAAAATAAGAAAAGAGGATTGTCCTTGAGTTCACGTCTCAGTCATTGCATTCTTTAGTTAGTCAATGTTAGAAATTATCTAAATTGGGTGCAATTGGACATGACAGAAAAGGCCATATCAGATTTAGAATAGCCATCTCCTCCGACACAGCATACTCTTTAACCACTATCCCAAAAGTCCACTAGAGAAATACCAATTAGGCTTTGAAGTAACAAGATGATCAATAACCAACATGGGAGTCGAACCCACACCTTGTGCATTGCACAACGCTCTGCCATTTGAGCTAATTGGTTTTAAAATAATTAAATCATTCCACTAGTTTTCATCATGTGAGTTGTTCCCTTATCTCTGCCCCCCCTGCCATTAGAGGAACGACTAAAGAAATTGATTCTCGAGGTGTGCTCCAGTCCTTACCTTGGAACTTTCCGTTTTTTGGTTAGCTGCTACGCAGAAAAGAAATAGTTGTCACTTTGTTATTTTGCTTTGTACTAGTATAGTTGTGTATATAGCTTCTGATCTTTTCCCACCTTCATGTTGAGGAACAAAACAAAGTCTGAAATTCACCGAATAAAGAAAAGAGCAAAATAAATTAGGTGATTTATTGACCATGTTTCACAATATTACCTTTTAGTTTCACAATATAAGCTCTAAGATTCACAAAACAGGCTTTAGGATTCACAAAATAAGAACAAGAGCAAAATAGGTGATTTCAACCAATTATGACCAAGTTTCACAATATTATCTTCTAATTTCACAAAACAAGCCGTAGGATTCACAAAACAAGGTTTAGGCTTCACAAAATAAGAACAAGAGCAAAATAGATAATTTCAACCATTTATGACCACGTTTCACAATATTGTCTTTTAGTTTCACAATATAAGCTCTAAGATTCACAAAACAAGGTCTAGGCTTCACAAAAGAAGAAGAAGAGCAAAATAAATAATTTCAATCATTTATGACCACGTTTCACAATTTTACCTTTTAGTTTCACAATATAAGCTTTAAGATTCACAAAACAAGGTCTAAGATTCACAAAACAGGCTCTAGAATTCACAAAATAAGAAAAAGAGCAAAATAGGTGATTTCAACCAATTTATGACCAAGTTTCACAATATTACCTTCTAATTTCACAAAACAAGGTCTAAGATTCACAAAACAGGCTCTACGATTCACAAAATAAGAACAAGAGCAAAATAGGTGATTTCAACCAATTTATGACCAAGTTTCACAAAACAAGCTCTAAGATTCACTGAACAAGGTTTGAGATTCACAAAATAAAGTCTGAGATTCACCTAATAAAGAAAAGAGTAAAATAGGTGATTTTAAAAACTTATGATGATCAAGTTTCACAAAACAAGCCTTAAGATTCACTAAATAAGGTATGAGATTCACAAAATAAGGTTTGAGATTCACCAAATAAGAAAAACAAAGAAAAACGTGATTTTAACCACTTATGATGACCAAGTTTCACAAAACAAGCTCTAAGATTCACTGAACAAGGTCGGAGATTCACAAAACAAAGTCTGAGATTCACCTAATAAAGAAAAGAGCAAAATATGTGATTTTAACCACTTATAATGATCAAGTTTCACAAAACAATCCTTAAGATTCACTTAATAAGGTATGAGATTCACAAAATAAGGTTTGAGATTCACAAAATAAGGAAAAGAGCAAAAAATGTGATTTTAACCACTTATGATGACCAAGTTTCACAAAACAAGCTCTAAAATTCACTGAACAAGGTCTGAGATTCACAAAATAAGGTCTGAGATTCACCAAATAAGGAAAAGAGCAAAAAATATGATTTTAACCACTAATGATGATCAAGTTTCACAAAACAAGCCTTAAGATTCACTGAATAAGGTATGAGATTCACAAAATAAGGTCTGAGATTCACCAAATAAGGAAAAGAGCAAAAAAAGGTGATTTTAACCACTTATGATGACCAAGTTTCACAAAACAAGCTCTCAGATTCACTGAATAAGGTCTGAGATTCACAAAATAAGAGGATAAAAGTGCGATCATCTCAAAATCAGACGAATTCATCAAATCGGAGCCAAAATTAAGCATCACATCAACGCGAAGAGCACAAATTTGCGAAAATACACCCAAAAAAACGAACTAAGAACTTTTGATCGACTCAAAATCAAACGAACTTATCAAATCTGAACCAAAATTAAGCACCATATCAACGCAAAAAGCACAAAATTGTGAAAATACACCATAAAATCACGAAAAAGATAATCACTAACTAAAAAGGCAAAATTGATGTAAAAGAAACGTTTGAAAGAGTGAAAACATACGATCGTCTAAAAATCGGGACGAGTTTAGTAAATCTCGACCAAATTTAAGCATCATATTAACGGACAAAGCTCAAAAACTCGCCATTTTGTGAACAAATAGAAGAAATGAGGTAAAGAAACATTTCGAAAGACGGAAAAAACGTCGTTTACCACCACCAAGGACTTTATGAACAGGTTTCTCACGGCCAAAAAGACGGAAAACCTTGGATTTGAGGGAAGAAGCGAAAGGTTTATCGTCATCGAATCAAGAAGAAGAAGAATCGTGAGCGTGAACTTTCTCGGCGATCTTTTCTATGAATGAATCTGCTTTGTGTTCTTCGTGATGTTCCGCCATTGTCAATATCGCCTCGAGCTTTTTCTATGAATGAATCACGCCTACGGATCCTGGACAGATTTATAAAATATTTGGGCCAAAATTTCAGCCCAATTTGAAGGACTCCGCGCTAACAGTCCGCTCTAAGTCTAATGAAGGAATTTGGTGAGACCGACCGCCTCACCATAATGAGGTGCCTCACCGGATCCGGCCTCGCCATAATGAGGTGCCTCACGGATCCAGGCCTCTCTCTCTCTCTCTCTATATATATATATATATATATATATATATATATATATATATATATATATATATATATATATATATATAGAGAGAGAGAGAGAGAGAGGCCGGATCCGTGAGGCACCTCATTATGGTGAGAGGCGGCCTCTCACCAAATTCCTCATTATGGCGAGGCAAGATCCTAGAGTCCACCTATATATTTGAGTCCATGAGTCAATAAAACAATATCACGCACTATACAATACAATATCACGAATTTTTTTTTTCGAAATTTTTTTTTTCAAATTTTTTTTTTCGAATTTTTTTTTCAATTTTTTTTTTCGAATTTTTTTTTTCAAATTTTTTTTTCGAAATTTTTTTTTTCCGAAAAAGTTGTTTTTTTTTTTTTTTTTTTTTTTTTTTTTTGAATCTCATACCTATTTTGTGAATCTCATACCTTATTCAGTGAATCTTTAAGGCTTGTTTTGTGAAACTTGATCATCATAATTGGTTAAAATCACCTATTTCGCTCTTTTCTTTATTAGGTGAATCTCAGACTTTGTTTTGTGAATCTCAGACCTTGTTCAGTGAATCTTAGAACTTGTTTTGTGAAACTTGGTCATCATAAGTGGTTAAAATCACGTTTTTTCCTCTTTTCCTTATTTTGTGAATCTCATACCTTAGTCAGTGAATCTCAAGACTTGTTTTGTGAAACTTGATCATCATAAGTGGTTAAAAATCACCTATTTTGCCCTTTTCTTTATTAGGTGAATCTCAGACTTTGTTTTGTGAATCTCATACCTTGTTCGGTGAATCTTAGAGCTTATTTTGTGAAACATGGTCATCATAAGTGGTTAAAATCACGTTTTTTGCTCTTTTCCTTATTTGGTGAATCTCAGACCTTATTTTGTGAATCTCATACCTTATTCAGTGAATCTTAAGGCTTGTTTTGTGAAACTTGATCATTATAAGTGGTTAAAATCACCTATTTTGCTCTTTTCTTTATTAGGTGAATCTCAGACTTTGTTTTGTGAATCTCAGACCTTGTTAAGTGAATCTTAGAGCTTGTTTTGTGAAACTTGGTCATCATAAGTGGTTAAAATCACGTTTCTTGCTCTTTTCCTTATTTGGTGAATCTAAAGCCTTATTTTGTGAATCTCATACCTTATTCAGTGAATCTTAAGGCTTGTTTTGTGAAACTTGATCATCATAAGTGGTTAAAATAACTTATTTTGCTCTTTTCTTTATTAGGTGAATCTCAGACTTTGTTTTGTGAATCTCAGAGCTTGTTCAGTGAATCTTAGAGCTTGTTTTGTGAAACTTGGTCATCATAAGTGGTTAAAATCACGTTTTTTTGCTTTTTTCCTTATTTGGTGAATCTCATACCTTATTTTGTGAATCTCATACTTTATTTAGTGAATCTTAGGGCTTGTTTTGTGAAACTTGGTCATCATAAGTGGTTAAAATCACCTTTTTTGCTTTTTTCTTTATTCGGTGAATCTCAGACTTTGTTTTGTGAATCTCAGATCTTGTTCAGTGAATCTTAGAGCTTGTTTTGTGAAACTTGGTCTTAAAATCACCTTTTTTGCTCTTTTCCTTATTTGGTGAATCTCAGACCTTATTTTGTGAATCTCATACTTTATTCAGTGAATCTTAGGGCTTATTTTGTGAAACTTGATCATCATAAGTGGTAAAATCACCTAATTTGCTCTTTTCTTTATTCAGTGAATCTCATACTTTGTTTTGTGAATCTCAGACCTTATTCAGTGAATCTTAGATCTTGTTTTGTGAAACTTGGTCATCATAAGTGGTTAAAATAACGTTTTTTGCTCTTTTCCTTATTTGGTGAATCTCAAACCTTATTTTGTGAAACTTGGTCATCATAAGTGTTTAAAATAAATGGTGGTATGATTTTCTTTCACATTCTTTCAAGATGGAATGAACTAAAGTAGCACATATTCAAAAAAACCGCAATTAATTTTGTTCCTCAACATGAAGGTGGAAAAAGATAAGGGAACAACTCACATGATGAAAACTAGTGGAATGATTTAATTATTTTAAAACCAATTAGCTCAAATGGCAGAGCGTTGTGCAATGCACAAGGTGTGGGTTCGACTCCCATGTTGGTTATTGACTGCTACGGTTACTTCAAAGCCTAATTGGTATTTCTCTAGTGGTCTTTTGGGTTTTGGCCTTTTCTGTCATGCCCAATTGCACCCAATTTAGATAATTTCTAACATTGACTTTACAAAGGACTCAAAATTGTAATCCTTTGCTCCTTTAGTGGCTCTGCACGACGTTTTGGCTTATGCACGCCGTTTGTGCACAACTAAGTTTGAGCTTCTTCTACTCATCCTCAATTTTGCACATCTGAGTACGGATTTGGCTAACTCATCCTCAATGTTATTGTACTTAAGTTTAATACACTAGATTCTTAAATTAACTAGGCTATATGAGATTCGAACTCATACCTTTGTGCAAGATTTGCACATTGCTCTCCCATTTGAGCTAATAGCCGTTAAGATATACGAGTACATAACAAAGATTAAATAAGAGGAACCTTAAGCTAATAGCCTTTAGATATGCAACAATGAAAAGCCTAACCTGCGATTGACTGTCAATGTGATGAACTGCCCTAGATTCATTACCATATGACTCCGTGATTGTAGAACGGGCATCAGGAACGAACTTAAATACAGTTCTATTTCTACCATTTTGCAGCATAAGTACCCGCCTGCCTTCTCTTTTCCAGTTCTATTATTTGTTTCGGTTAGACGGAAAGTCTTGTATCTTTTGGTTTTCATTGCATTCAGGTCTCCAAAATGCTGTCTGCTAGTTTCTGTTAGACAAAAAGTCTTCATCTGTTTGCATTCAGGTCTCCACAATGCTGTCTTCTACTTATTTCGGTAAGACGAAAAGAACTGATTACCTCATCTGTCTTCTACTGTGAACCTCTTTTGGTTTTCATTGCATTCAGGTCTCCAAAATGATGTCTGCTAGTTTTCATTGCATTCAGGTCTCCAAACATGCAAACTAATCGCCATTGAAAATTTCCTAAAACCAAAATCCAGAATAACAAATTAAGCAGAGTTAGGGCTGGATAACACTTACCCTTAAGGCCTTTATCTAAATAGCTGAAAAGTGAAGATAGCTAACATCTGTAACATAACTTGTGCTCATTCGGTCAAAGTGTCAAACTGAAATCTTTTCTTGTTGGTCCTTTATCTAAATAGCTGAAAATTTGCCTTGGTAGGTAACAAAATTGAATGAAGCTTTTTTCCCTTTTCTAGAGATTTAGTTGATGCACATGTCGAGATTGCGCTAGCCATGGTAACCCCATTCGGTTGAACATTGACGAAAAGCATCTCCCTAAAGAACTGTAACGTTTCATCTATCCTATTCTTTTGTGCAAGGTCAGATACTAATGAAGTCCAGGTGAATACATCAAGAGACATTCCGAATCACCCATCTTTCGCATAAATTCCATGGCAACATCACAATCACCAGACTGACTATAACCAGCAATCAGAATGTTCCAAGTTATCAAGCACGGCTCAATTCCCTCGTCTCTCATCAAATTAAACAACATATGTGCTTTGCCATTCTCACCTCTCTGACAATATCCAGATATCAAAACATTCCAGCTCACAATATCCCTTTCATTTATCTCCTCAAACAACTTCTCAGCTAAACTCAATTCACCACACTTTGCATACACAGCCAATAAAGCATTATCAATCCGCCTAGACGACCTCATCCGACCTCGAATCACAAGGGAATGTATCAACGTCCCAGTCCCGAAATCCCCACAATTCCCACAAGCCTGTAAATTTAAATATGCCTGAATCTGACTTAAACCACACAAGGAAACTTGCTATAGACACTGAAGGCTAGCATTTCCTTATCAGGAGTACCAACATTTAACTTTCAAGCTTGCTGTAGGATCACTTCACAAGTTGCCGCGATAAATAATACTTCGTTCAGATTATGATGAAGACTAGTATTATTTGAGAACTAAGTCTTTTAACATTTAAGATTTGATCAAGGAATTTCCTGCAAGCAGTTGCAGACAAAGAAATGGCTTCCTAACAAGATCTTGTGATGAAGATGATTTATTAATGCTCACATCGAGAATCATCATCAGCAGATAGCATGCAAGAGATGCAAATAGCTTTAACTTCAATATAATGCAAGAGACTGGTATTTTCTTCTTCTAAACAAAACATGGCATGTTTACATGGACAAGCTATAATTAGGACCCTTACATTTGATTTAAGAAAATAAGGCGGTCGGGACAAATAACTCGTAACTTTAATTATGTTCACTCAATAGATTGATGTAAAACCTTAATGCGAAGCACAATTCACGGACATATCACAGTCTTAGAGGAGTTATGTGAAAGGGATTGCTTTTATATGCTATAGTTTTATTTCTTTATCAACAACAAAGCCAACTAACTATAACGATTAAGAATTAACAATAACAGATCTATTTCTCTAAAAACAAAACAGTGACAGATCTAAATATGTCTTTCGATATATAATTATAATTACAGTGACAAAATTAGTGAGCAAAGCCTGCAAACCTGAAAGGAGTTCCCTAAGGCTTTATATCTGTCAGTTCGGCTAACACCTCTTGTGTGATCCTGTGGAAATCCCAACAACATCTCCATATCACTAGGTTCAAGTACAGCAACCTTGTACTTCCCAACCCAAACCAAGTTCCATTTCTTGCATTGTTTCATAACAAAATCTATGTCACTTGGAGACGGCGTACCAGATTCCACACGCTTCCTAATCCTCTCCGTAAGTGGAGCACTTCCTATACAAGTTAAAAGGCAATTTAACTTTTCTCTTTTGTCCCAAGTGGGCCACCATTTTTTTGTGGATGGGAGTGCCTCATGTATGGTTTTGGGGAATAGGAAAAAGAGGTCATCTGTTTTCTATAGGAAGGTTATGTATATAACCCCTTTTTCGAGCAAATTTCTTGAGAAATGAAGAGAGTCCACAAACTCGGGTTCTATGTCATACAAAAACCGGAAATCGATCCCAAACTCCTTTTGGAGTGCAAAGCGACGTTTTTAAGTAGTAGAAGTAGGGAGGACCGTGGAGCTAGTTTTGGGATCTCCCTCTTAGTTACCCTTGTTGAGTAACCAGGAATCCCAAAGCCAATCATATTGTTTGGCATTGGCAGATTGATTGAATCCCTGATACGCACACTTTGAACCAGTTTACGGGGTTGTTCTATGGACCCAAAACTAGGTTTTCTCTTTTGGGGTGTTAATGTAGGGGCATTAGTGTCAGTCTTCACTGTTTGAGAGGCGAATATGAAGTCGGTAAGTTCGTCTAGTGGAGCATTAGATCCTGAAATGCAAGCCATATATCAATCAATTTACCAAACAAACGGAATCATGTCAATTTATATAAAAATAATACTTCATTGCTAACTCAGGAAAATAAGTTTTGAAATATACACTGGCCAGCACCAGAATTTGAAAAGATAAAACAATATTTTGCTAACTCACCACATTGCTCGATAGCCTTTACCACATCAACATATTGATAACCCATGCCAGTGAGGCGCGAAAGTGTGTCTACCGTTATATCTTCCTGCAAGGCAAAACGGATGGCATTTACTAGTAGAACTTTTCTAGCTTAAGAAAACCATTCCTGATCGCCAAGCCAAAATTTCACCAGGAAGAAAGTAGATTGAAACTTGTTGAGTGTCAAACAACGGTAACATGTAAAAAAGACATTCAGGACATAAGGTATAGAAAAATGAAGTTAACAAAGTTCATTGCTAATCCAAAGTTTTGCCCTTTAACATGGATATACTGGCAACATTGTGGAATAAGGAAGAAAACAAACTAGCGATTTCAAATAGTTATGTACGAATATTTCACATTTTTCTTTTAAAACGAGAAAGATACAAGGCACATAGCTAAGCAATGTAAAGATATTATCACACTGAAAGTAAAAGAAGCATTACCAATGGGTAACAAAACCACTTACAGGATAAGAAAGAAGGGTGTTCAAAATTGCTTCAGTATCCTCCTCCCCTGCCAATTATAGGTTCAGAGCATTAAACAATCAATGGTATTCAAAAAAGGATAATATGTCGATCTCAATCAACTAAGCATGACAAAGATTATCACCATTCTCCTTAAGTGCTCGAATCACCAGCTTCTCATTAAATCCCATTGCGACAAAATGGTCAAGAGCAAATGGATTCGACTTGAAGATGAAGATGATATGTCAGCCTACAAGCATTGAACATGATCAGCCTTCTTGTAAGCTATGATTGACAAAAAAAATAAAAAATAAAAAAGGCATTTAACAGAGAAGAGCTATACAAAGATGTGAATGGACATCTTGAGGAGCAAGATTCTACTACTTTCATCCCAAATTATCTTCCTGTTCGGCTTTGATGATCAACTAATGACAACTTGGGGCATTAGCTACTCAAAATATATGTATAGTAGTACGTACAATGTAACATTCAACATGATTGGTTTATTTAAAAGTGGTAGCATTCAGCATTGCATTTCGAAAGTAGTAGTAGCCATATTACTGAGATTGGATGGAGGGAGTAGTTCGCAAACCTCAAATCAAATATAACTCAGGTTACCCATCAAATGTATTATGTATAAAAAATTCACTTGACTGTCAACATATATAATGAAAGGCTGAAACAAAACAAGTACATACTTGATCATTTTCAATCTCTTGAAAGTATTCCATCTCAAGCTCATCATCAGTGTCCCACTCGTAGCTTTCCACTGAACTAACATTAGTAAGATCCTGCCAAGCAACACAAATATTTTGAGAGAACAAATGACACCTTGATATTATTAATCGCTACAGGAAAGACAATGCGAAATCCAAATTCAAACCCTGGAAGCATTATTTTTGTTCCTTAACTTTTAATGGGTGACAACAAACTAAGCCCAAGAGAAAAAAAAAAAAAATGTCATCCGATCCACACGTTAATGTAATCATGGGCAAATAAATATGCATTGTTTAGCAGGTTTTTAGTAAGGTGACCACCAAGACATAATTAATCTAAAGACAAATCAGATATCGTTAATATACAAGCTCTTGATGATTATTAACTCATTACCAAAAGGATTAATTCAAGGGAGGGACACAATTAGAGGCCCAAAATAGATATCCAAAAGCAGAAGAAAACACACCATTATTGTGTTAAGATGACACTTCCACTTAATTAGTACCTGCTCTTGAGACTTTCTTGCGGGAGGAATTATCAGCTCTACTTTGTTCCTAAAAAGCATGCAAATAGAGAAACGTTAAAATTCAATAATCATGCACAACTCCTAACCGGCATAGTTTTTGGCCTCATTAAAAACAAGGCGGTTAAATCCGGCCAGAGTCATTTTCAAAACCGGCATACTTAACAGATTCTTCTATGTTTTTATTAAAATACTCCTTTACAAATGAATAAAGTGTAAAGAATCTGTTGAGTCGGAGACTCGGAGGTTGTATTTCGTATTTCGTATTTCGTTTAGACTGCCAACTCCGTTGATGATTTAAAGTTTTAAACCAAGTCAATGAACATGAAAAGTTTCATTAAAAGCGTAGGAAACAAAAACCCATCAGGCAAAATACCTTCATTCGTCATCAAACCAAACAACTTAACCACCTCACTCCATCTCTGCTCCCTCGAATACGCTCCCATCATAGCAGACCAAGTAAACAAATTGTAATGAATAACATATATCATTAAAATCAAGCGATTGTAATTTTCAAGACGTCATAACCTAAAAACTTAATTAGAATCAAATTAAATCAACAATAAATACAGAACTAACTGAACATCTAAGAAAAGAAATGAACTAAACGTAATCGAAATGTAATCGCATAAACTATCAATCAGCAATGTCAATGCATCATCCTAGTCGACTTCTGGAAAATCAAGAATATGTAAATTAAATAGGACATCAAAAACTATGTTGATAGTGCAAAAAAAGAAGAAATCGATAAGTGAAATTGTGTACCGTATTGAGCAACATCGAGGTTGAATTCATCGAAATTGGGATGAATCGAAATTACCTAGATCAGAAAATTAGGATGATCGAAATTAGGATGAATCAAAATTGCCTAGATCGAAAAATAAATTAGATTGACGATGGCGATGGCGATCAAAATTTGAGCGATAAATTGTCGATCGAAATAAGAGTGAGTGACGATGAGCTGAAGAGAGAGAAAGTAAGAGTGCGAAATGAGGGAATTTTCAGTTAGTTGAGTTTTGTATGAAAACACGTGTCATAATCTGATGAGGCTATAATAATTAGATCTAATGGTTTAGAAGGTGTCCAAATAGCCTCATCCTAAGGAGGGTGCCTCACATGATTCAATCTCTATATATATATATATATATATATATATATATATATATATATATATATATATATATATATATATATATATATATATATATATATATATACCGTTGAGTCTAGTGTTTTAAATGAGTCCGTCCTATCGATATACACCGTCGGATCTAATACTGTTCAACGTGCCAGATTGGGACACGTCACGCTAAATAATTAGAACAAAATCACTCAAACAATCTCTTTCCTTCGAGATCTCTCTCTCTCTCTCCCTCTCTGAGTAAAACATCCCCAAAATTAAATACTACGTAAAAAGAAATTGCATGATTGTCGAGAAAAAATTCACCATCGTGGTTCTTCATCTTCATCTGATTCGGATTCAGACGAGTACAAACCTTCCGATTATTCGCTCAAATCCAAGTTGTATGAGCCCTTTGGTCAACAACTTGTACAATCCTCGTCGATGGCAGATGTATGTATATCCTATTTCGATTCATTTTGTTTTCTTCATTTTTTGTCTTGAAGTATTTGTAATTATTTACCTTGTTATTGTATTTCTGTTGTCTATAGCAAAATTTATTTTCGTGTTAATTTTGTACTTGTTGATTTGTAATTCAGATTTGCAAAACTAATTTGATTTTTAATCTGATATTAGATGATCTTTTCTTTCTTTTTTCTCAATTGTCATTTTCTCAGTATTTTTCAATTAAAGAGGTATGACCTGCAATTTAATTCTTAAATTTAGTTTCATTCAGTTAGTTATGGTAGATTTAGTAGTTGCTGCACTAAATTTATTCTAAGTTTTGATATAATCTTGTGTTTAGAATGTTTGAAATTCTCTGGTTTTTGAAATTGAATTTATATAACTTGTGTTAGTTCTCTGACTGTTTTTTTGTTAGTATATTGTACAACTAATGTTACAGTATTGAATAACTTTTGTTGCACTAGTTACAAATGCTACTGAACAAGTGCAATGTCAAATTAGTTTTGTTAATCAAGTCATATCTCAAATACATATAACATGTCTCATACGGACGGAACTAGTTTTTGTATTCTATTTATAGAACGAGTTTTTTCACATTGGAATAACACGACATACTCTATGGAATGACATAACAAACAAGCCATTACAAATTTGAAGTATTGAGTTATAAACTTATATTGTGACCATTTCATCAATTCTAATGTGTTGGTGGATTATTGAACTTCTTCTAAACTAGCTCATTAGCTCAATTGGTAGAGCATTTGTGCAATTGCATAAAGGATGTAGGTTCAATTCCTACATGGGTTTACTATTTTCAATATATGTAACATAGCTGTGTTGTGGTTTTCAAATTTGATAAAAAAAACATTGAAATATCAAACTGGGAATCAAAGAGCAGATTTGGTTTGTTTTAAGTGTACATGTTTGATGAAATGATATACGGAGTATTAGAATAACACAACTACATGAGTACACACTTCAGTAGAAAAACACCCTTGCAGCATAATTATACAGGTTTTATGACTACTTTTGAGTGGATTAATTTCAAGAGAAGATGAACAATAAACTGATTTGGGTTGTATAAGACGCGCTACTAGCTGCCCTTGAAGACACAAAGAGCAACACTATAAAACAGGGCCACTAAGGTGACTTTCAATGTTCAGAAATTGGTGGCTGCCTTTCTCATTGCAAAACCTTATCCCCTTTATAATAAGGGTGTCATTCTTTACTCTAGTCCAACAGGATTCTTAGGTATCATGTGACATCTTTGTACATGCTATTCCAGGTCATTTCTGAACAACATAGCCCTGCGCAGAGTCTATCTGTTTAGGCCATAGTTAGAGTTAGGAAATAGGTATGGGCGTGATTCGAGCTCTCACATTTAGCTAACAATCTGATCTTTCTAATGACATAAGAACCCTAGAATTTAATCAAGTAGAGAAGAAAATACGAGACTTTGAAAACAGCCCTGACCATCAGAATGTTCTTTTGAGTATGCTTTTGTTACGTGTCTGAATTGCAACCCTTAAAAATGTGCAATTCAGAAACTATTCTAGAATTGCGTGTTCGACCTATTAACTAATGCTTCTAGCCAATGATCACTAGATGTATGTCATGGTACAAGAGTAGCACACATGCTTGAGACATTAACTTAATCACACTTAGTCGTCTATGTGGGAGTTGAACCCACATCTTGTGCAATGGCACAATGCTCTACCTTTTGAGCTAATAGACGTTAAATTGCCTCGGTTGAGGCTCATAGCAGTAGTGTTACTTCATTTACTACCCAGTGCAACACCGAATTTTACATCGTTATTGTTGACAGGAAAAACAAAGGAACTCCTAATTATGTATAATTAAAGCAGCAATAAAATGAACTTAGTCAAAACAATGCAAATGCTCAAGCATAAATTAACCATTACTCCATTATAATGAACAAAATTTATATGTTGGGTACCATGTAAGGGAGGGTAAAAGAGAAGAAAACTATGACTTGAAATTGTAAGCATACAATTATTATAGTACATAATTAAACCATTAGTGTAACATAGTTAAATCATCATTGTAACACGAGTAAACCATTATTGTAACATAGTTAAATCACCATTATAACACGAGTAAACCATTATTGTAACAAAATTTAACCATTATTGTAACATCGTTAAACCATTACCGTATCACAATTAAACTTTTATAGTCGCAAGTTACACTCTTATCCATTATAACACACTAACATCGTGTGCTTAAAATTATTATAGTAACATAGTTAAACCATTAGTGCAACATAGTTAAATCGTCATTGTAACACGAGTAAACCATTATTGTAACATGCTTATGCCGTTAGTGTAACACGGTTATCTGTATGGCAACACACATGTGTCGTTCTTTGTAACACTTACATATCGTTATGCTAACACACTTATGTCATTGTTGTAACACATTACCATTTCATAGCACAAAAAACACCATTACCCTTTCATAGCCCAAAATTTATGTGTTGCATAAAATATTCATGAAATTAGAGTGCCTTATACAACAAATAATACAATTCACAATGAATTACACATGATTTGAAGAATGACAAGTCAACTTAGATATTAATGATATTAATGAGATAACTATTGTTGTGGATAAACATCATACAATTCTAAGATGTTTCCGCCTATTGAAGTTTTATCATCGCATCGCTGATGAAGAGATGAGGTAGTACCAAAATCAATCGTGAATGAGAACGCTAAATAGCAACACAATAAACAATTATCGAACAATAACTACAGTATATTGAGAAAATCTCATAAATTCAACTAGAGAACTCCAGTTAAATAAGATAATCATCTCAGTCCAAAATTGATCAAATAATATTTAGCGAAAGACGAAATAATTGAATTATACCCGTAAAAATCAAATCAATTTTACCAGAATCGTAGTACAATGGTAACATTACCTAATTTTTGCAATTAATTACGCCAGGAATCATCACATCGAGCGTAAGTAACAAAACACACAACTTTTAATGCTTGTTCTTAGATTTTCTTCAGGTTGGCACAAAATTATTAAATTTTGTTGAATTGTTTACGGTTTCTTAAGCACTTGATCGAAGATAACGAGGAACGATTGAATAAAAATTATGATGATTGATTGGAACAATAATTGAATATCTAATTGATGAAGGTTGATTGGAAAGAAAATTGATATTCGAAAATGCAGATTGATTGTGAAAATAATTAGAAGAACCGATGAATCTTATAATTTTAGAGAATTTGACAGAGGAGAGAGAAAGAAGTCAGAGGAAGTTTTTGATAAAATAAAATAACTCAAATGAATTTCAAAACCCGCGTCTATCATCTATTCGAGATTTAATCTCAAGCGTCCATTCTTTTAGATCAACGGTCCAGATTGTTAGGACGGACTCACCCTAAGAAGCTAGACTCTCATAATCCTAACTCTCTTTATATATATATATATATATATATATATATATATATATATATATATATATATATATATATATATATATATATATATATATATATATATATATATAGAAAGAGATCCCTTAGATATATTAAGTCCATAAGTTCTATTATGAGCCATTGGATGGAGGGAGATGGAGGGATGAGATCAACCCCAAAAAAGTGTGTTTATAAGCTAATCTCACCATCTCTCCCCTCCTTCACTAATCCACTCTAATTAATCACTAATTTACTATATATTTGTTTTCCACTCATCCATTTCTCTTTCATCTTACACATTTCATTTCTCTCTTTTCTCAAACTCTAAAAAAAAAACCCAAATAAATAAAAAAAACCCAAAAATCCAAATAAATAAAAAACCCAAAAAATCCAAATAAATAAAAAAACTCAAATAAATCATTCATTCCTCTCTTCCTCATTCACCACCACCCCACCCGACACCAACTAACCACCCACCACCCCCGCCGCCGCCACCCACTGCCGCCGCCCGCCGATGCGTTTTTTTTTTTTTTTTTTTTTTTTTTTCGTTTTGTGTTAATTTGTATGTTTTGAGTTGTTTTTTCCATTCATTATTTTTGTTGTCTTTTATTTTATTTTAGTTGTCTTTTATTTTGTTAGTTCTCATTTATTATTCATTTTCTTAAAGCTCTTTTTGGTATACGTTTTTTTTAAGATTTCGTGTTTTAAATCTCGTTTTTTTTTGTGAGATACTTTTTTTTCATCTAAGACAATAATGGACTAAAGTTATACAAAAAATAACCAAAGTTATATAAAAATAGACCAAAGTTATACAAAAAAAGACTAAAGTTATACAAAAATTGGACTAAAGTTATACAAAAAATTGGACTAAAGTTATACAAAAAATGAACCAAAGTTATACAAAAATGAACCAAAGTTATACAAAAATGGACTAAAGTTATACAAATATGGATTAAAGTGATACAAATATGGGCTAAAGTTATACAAATAAGGACTAAAGTTATACAAAAATGGACCAAAGTTATACAAAAATGAACCAAAGTTATACAAAAATGGACTAAAGTTATACAAACATGAACCAAAGTTATACAAAAATAGACCAAAGTTATACAAAAAAAGACTAAAGTTATACAAAAATTGGACTAAAGTTATACAAAAAATTGGACTAAAGTTATACAAAAATGAACCAAAGTTATACAAAAATGAACCAAAGTTATACAAAAATGGACTAAAGTTATACAAAAATGGACTAAAGTTATACAAAAATGGACTAAAGTTAGTCCATATTTGTATAACTTTAGTCCATTTTTGTATAACTTTGGTGCATTTTTGTATAACTCTGGTCGATTTTTGTATAACTTTGGTTCATTTTTGTATAACTTTGGTTCATTTTTGTATAACTTTAGTCCATTTTTGTATAACTTTGGTTCATTTTTGTATAACTTTGGTTCATTTTTGTATAACTTTAGTCCATTGTTGTATGACTTTAGTCCAATTTTTGTATAACTTTAGTCTTTTTTTGTATAACTTTGGTCTATTTTTGTATAACTTCAGTCCTTTTTTGTATAACTTTAGTCCATTTTTGTATAACTTTAGTCCTGATTTGAATAACTTTTGTCCTTATTTGTATAACTTCAATCATTTTTTGTATAATTGTAGTCCAAATTTGTATAACTTTAGTCCAAAATTGTATAACTTTAGTCCTTATTTGTATAACTTTAGTCCTTATTTGTATAACTTCAGTCCAAATTTGTGTAATTTTAGTCCAAAATTGTATAACTTTATTCCATAAGAGTATAACTTCAGTCATAAAATGTATAACTTTAGTCATAAAATGTATAACTTTAGTCATAAAATGTATAACTTTAGTCGTAAATAGTAAAAAAATCAAACAATAAAAAAAATAAAATCAAAACATAACACAAATCATAAAATCAAACAAATAAAAAAACTTGAATAACAATAATAAAAACCAAATAACAATAATAACAATAACAAAACAAAAAACCAAATAACAATCACAAAAAACCAAATCTAAAATCTAAAAAAAAAAACAAATAACAAAACCAAATTTAAATATCGTGTGTATAACTCTAATGCACGCAGTGTATAACTTTAATACACAAGATGTATAACTTTAGTCCAAAAAATCAAATAACAATAACAACCAAATAAAAAATAAAAACAAAAAACCAAAACAAAAAACAAAAACAAAACAAAAAACAAAGAAAAAACCAAAAAACAAAGAACAACAAAAAACAAAAACGCAGTACACAAACAAAAAAACAAAGAACAAAACCAAAAAAAATGGAAGGAGGAGGAAGGAAGGAAGGACGGTGGAGTAGGGGAGGTTTGCGGGTTGGTGGTCGGATCTGAAAAACAAAAAAAGAAAGGAGAAGGGAGAGGCGGCAGAGAAGTGCGGCGGCGTCGGGTTGGCCGAGGGCGGCAAGAAGGCTGGGTTGGGGTAATGGAGAAAGGAAGGAGGGAGGCGCTGTGGTGGGTGGCGTCGGTTGTGGGTGGTTGTGTGTGTGGTGGGGGTGGGGGGCGGCAGACGAGAGAGGGAGGGAGGGAGGGAGGGAGGTGTTTGAATATGGTGAATGGTGGTGGAGTAAAGGTGGTGGCCGTGGGGTTGTCGGCAGGAGGAAGGACGAAGGATCTGGTGGTGTTGGTTCTCGGTGGTGGTGGTGGGTCTGGTGAGGTGGAGGTGGCGGCATGGTGGTGTACGGCGGCCGAGAAGGAAGTTGTTCTTGTTTTTCTTTTTTTTGGTTTTTTTTTTGTTGATTTGGTTTTTTTTTTTTTGAGAGAATGAGAGAAAGATGAGAGAGAATGAGTGTATGAGAGAAGTGTGAATGAATGAATAATGAGGAAGTGAGTTGGGAGATTAGAATGTTGATAGAGTTGTACAAAATTAGGTGGAGTTATACACAATTAGGGAAGGAGATTAGGGAGGGAGAATTGTGACCCTTCAATGAGATGTAATCTCATCCCTCCATCCCTTCCATCCAAGGGCTCTTATAAGGACTTAGGGCCTTATATGGTATGAAGACCTTATAAGAACCCTTCTATATATATATATATATATATATATATATATATATATATATATATATATATATATATATATATATATATATATATATATATATAGAGAGAGAGGCAAGATCCGGTGAGTTTGACACTTTTCGTGAGTTTCCCCCGCATATATAAGCAAATGAGTTGACAAAACCCAATTATCAAAAATTGACCGTCATAATCTGCCCACCGCTTTCTCTCTCTTTCTCCCCCTTTCTCTCTCTACTGATAAACACTCTGTTTCATCAAAAAACCACGCGAATTTTTTTCATCAATTCTTCAAATTTTGATCAACAAATTTGATCAAGAAATTCATCAGTTCTTCAAAATTTGATCAACAATTCGTTCATTATTTTGATTATTTCAATTAAAACTATCAATTTGTTCATCAATTTTTCGAAATTTGATCCACAATTCTCCGAAAACCCTAATTCTTCAAATTCGACTGAAGGTATTGATATTTCTTCCCTATTTCTGATTTAATAATCGAATAATTTCAGAAATTGAATCAAATAACAAATTCTGCCTTAATTTACGTGTTTTTCCAATAAAATTCAGCTTCAACGATGCTGAATTCAGATGATCAAACGCTTACTATGATTGATAATAATGCTGATAATCAAACAACGATGAATTCAGGTATAAATTTGTGACATAATGCTGATATAAAAACTGTTGTTATTACGTTGATAAGTTTTTTGTTCAAATTACTGATTGCATGTAAGTTGTTTTCATATTGTTTTCATAACAGTAATTGCATGTAAAGTTTAACAGTAATTGCATGTAGGTTTTCATTCATGATATCATTCAATATCTAGTATTTGAATAATTGGATTACAATAATACAATAACTGCCTTACAGTATTAAAATAACTTTGTTATTACATTAAAATAACTGTGTCTGCATTGTGGTGGACTAGGCTACCAATTCCACTAAAACCCTCCCCCCCTGTGATAGAATAATTGCATTTGTATAATACAATAACTGCATTATAACGTTAAAATAATTGTTGTAACAGAGATTGTTTTTTTCCTAATAAATACTACTTTATGTGATCTGACAAAAAAATCCTTACAATAACTACTCTTTAATAATGAAATAACTTTGATATTACATTAAAATAACTGTGTGTGCATTGTGGTGGACTTGGCTACCAATTCCACTAAAACCCTCCCCTCCCCCCCTCTGATAGAATAATTGCATTTGTATAATACAATAACTGCATTATAACGTTAAAATAATTGCTGTAACAGAGATTGTTTTTTTCCTAATAAATACTACTTTGTAGGATCTGACAAAGAAATCCTTACAATAACTACTCTTTAATAATGAAATAACTTTGATATTACATTAAAATAACTGTGTGTGCATTGTGGTGGACTAGGTTACCAATTCCACTAAAACCCTCCCCCCCCCCTCTGATAGAATAATTGCATGTGTATAATACAATAACTGCATTATAACGTTAAAATAACTGCTGTAGCAGAGGTTGTATTGTTTTGTTTTGTATAGAATCTAAGATATTGAAATTAATAATACCAATAACAGTTCTCCTGTTTTAATGTTTCCAGGCATTGAAATTAATACTACCAATGCAACAACTTTTTCTACACCTCTTTTGTTTGCGTCGAAACAGAGAGAAAATACTATCCATAATCTGGGATTGAGATATACTCCAAGTGGCAGTGAGGAGTGGAATAGGATGGTAAAAAATGGTTTCAAACCTGCTCTGGGATTAATGTTTGTAAAGCAGGAGGAGGCAATAGAGTTTTACAATTTATATGCTGTGGCTTGTGGTTTCATACCAAGAAAGTACACACAAACAAGATTCCGTGATGGTTTGATAGACAAAAAAATCAATGGTCTGCAATGTGACATGGATTCAAAGAGGATCGTAAAAACTCAAACCTGTTGTTGAATTTGAAAACACGAAGAGAAAAAGAAGAGGAAAAGGTCTCAGAGAGCCAAAGAAAACAAAAATAACAAGATTTGGTTGCAAAGGCAAAAATACGGTTTTGTCTTTGTATTCAATGACCTTAAGGAGCTAATAGGGTATGCTATTGATACGTTTTATGAAGGTCATAATCACAGACTCTGCTCACTCAAAGAACGGGAATTCGAAAAACGTAAGAACACTTAACCTTTACATGAAGCGATAATTGTTAACAATTGTAAACTCAACATCGGGGCTACCAAGACTTTTAGAATTCTGGCCGAACAATCAAATGGGTATGCAAACATTGGTGCATCTCTCACTGAATTCAAGAACTTCAAAAGAGATATTAAATGTTATATAGGTTAGAAGGATGCTTGACATGATTCTCGATTATTTAAAGGCGCTCAATCACAAGATGGCTTTTACTATGCTTACCAAGTTGATGAGGATAATTGTTTGGCTAAGCTCTTTTGGGCGATGCACAAGCAAGAATGAATTATTCCTTGTTTGGGGACACCATCACCTTTGATCCTACTTACGGTACTAACAAGTACCACATGGCCTTCACCCCATTCACCGGTGTTGACAACCACAAAAATCGCTGACTTTTGCTGCGCACTTGTCGATCATGAGAACGATGGGTCATTCATTTGGGTGTTTAAGAAGTTCCTTGATTGTATGGGCAACAAGGAACCTCGGTGCATTCTTACTGATCAAGATGCGACAATTAAACTCGGGTGCGTTCTACAGTATTCAAGAAAGCAAGACATCGTTCGCATGTGGCATATAATGAAAAAACTTACCGATAAAGTTGAGTCACAGATTTGTAAGGAGACTGACTTTGTTGAGCGGATATGCGGAGTTGTTTGGGATACTGACTTGGAACCCATTGAGTTTGAAGAAAAATGGACTCAAGTGATTAATGACTTTGAGTTGAATGATAATACTTGGTTGACATACATGTATGGCAAAAGGCACAAATGGATACCTGCTTACTTTAGGGATTTGCCTTTAGGCTGCCTTTTGAAGACTACACAAAGATCAGAGAGTCAAAACAGTTATTTCAAAAGATTTGAGAGCATAGATGGCACACTTGTAGAATTTTGGTTGCGTTTTCAGAGTGCAATGGAACAACAACGCTATAATCACAGATTTCTTGATCTGCAAGTGACAAGACATTGCCACATGTTTCTTCTAAGACAATGATTGAAAAACATGCCTCTAAAATCTACACACATACTGTTTTCTATGAGTTCCAAGAGCAAGTGCAAATGGCTCCCCTGTTCGTGTGCCGTTAGGGGTTTTCTCGAGCAAGGAAACATGCACATTATAAATGTTGAAGATGCCTACAGGAAGCATAGAATATTTCAGGTTATTCAAGTTTATAAACATAATTGTCTTTTTACTTTAACATACAATAACTGTGATAAAAGAATACAATAACCGTCTTTTACCATTACAATAATCATGTGAAAACTATACAATAATCACAATTATGCTTTACAATAATTGATGTAGAGTTTATTTGCAATTGTTCTGATTTTTTTCCATAAATATATTAATTTGATAATGCTTTACAAAAGAATTGATAATGCTTTACACTTGCCAATTTGTTACAATAATCAAGGATATGCTTTAAAATAATTGGGGAAGAGTTTTACAATAATAAGATACATGAGAGCTTTAAAATAATCAGAGGTATGCTTTACAATAATTGGGCAAACGCTTTACAATAATCAGCTACATAAAAAGCTTTAAAATAATTGCATTTGATCATTTGAATAAATTAATAATCATGTGAAAACTACTTTGTAACATTATATTAAACATAAAAAGTCAAGGACTTCTACCTTGGTGTTAATTGCTAGTCTGCATAAAATAATTCATGTTGAACTATATAATAACTATGATTGCCTTTTAAAATAACTACACTGTGCATGCAGGTTGCTCACAATAACGAATCAAAGGAAACAACATGTACGTGCAAGATGTTTGAGAGGAAAGGAATCCTTTGTAAACACATTATATGGATTATATCAGGAAAAGGACTGCAAAAACATACCGGAGCAAAGACATCGAAACTAGATGGACGAAGAAATCATATAGAAAGCCTTTGTATGGACTGGATGGAAAGTTATTGCAAGACTACGATCCCACTGATTTGAGAAAATTGGAATTATCAAGGGTATGGTCAGAGTTTTATGCAACAATAAGTGTTCTTAACTCGATGCCTGATAATCAAATCAAGGAGCTAAGTTTGATGCTTTTACAATTCCGAGAGAAAATAAATCCAACCAAAGAGAGCTTGACAAAGGATCAAGAACTGGAAATGCTCTTAGGTTGTTCAAAAAATCAAATATTCTTGTTTCTTCCACCCAAGATTGCAAAAAACAAAGGAAGCGGCATGAGAATGAAATCAAACAAGGATAAGGCAA
This sequence comes from Silene latifolia, assembly GCF_048544455.1. Taxonomy (NCBI): domain Eukaryota; kingdom Viridiplantae; phylum Streptophyta; class Magnoliopsida; order Caryophyllales; family Caryophyllaceae; genus Silene; species Silene latifolia. Next base: position 82,727,934 of record NC_133533.1, read on the forward strand.
TTGAGAAGGCGAGCAAACCGAAGAGGCTATGTAATAACTGCAAACAAATGGGACACCATGACAAGAGAAACTGTCCAAATCCGTTTGTTGAGCATGCTTTGGAGGAAGAAGATGAAGAGGAAAATGAAATGGAGGATGAAGATGAAGAAGAAGAATGAAAAATGCATTACGCTTTAAAATAATCAAGATTACGTTTTAAAATAATCCATATTATGCTTTAAAAATAACCGCAAGATTGCAAAATAATTGTGTTAGACTTTTTTACAAGTAATCAGGGGTATACTTTACAATAAGTGTGTTAGACTTTTACAATAATCAAAGTTATGCTTTACATTAATTGATGTTGAATTTTTTTGCAATTGTTCTGATTTTGTTCATTTAATAATACCTTGCGCTATTACAATAATCATGTGAAAACTATACAATAATCACAATTATGCTTTATATATTTCCATAAATATATTAATTTGATAATGCTTTACAATGATTGATAATGCTTTGCACTTGCCAATTTGTTACAATAATCAAGGATATGCTTTAAAATAATTTGGGAAGAGCTTTACAATAATCAGATACATGGGAGCTTTAAAATAATCAGAGGTATGTTTTAAAATAATTGGGCAAACGCTTTACAATAATCAGCTACGTGAAAGCTTTAAAATAATTGCATTTGATCATTTGAATAACTGAATAATCATGTGAAAACTATACAATAATCACAATTATGCTTTATAATAATTGATCTTTTGAGTTTATTCGCAATCGTTCGATATTTTTCCATAAATATATTAATTTGATAATGCTTTACTGTAATTGATAATGCTTTTCACTTGCCAATTTGTTACAATAATCAAAGATATGCTTTAAAATAATTGGGGAGGAGCTTTACAATAATCAGATACATGAGAGCTTTAAAATAATCAGAGGTATGCTTTAAAATAATTGGGCAAACGCTTTACAATAATCAGCTACATGAAGGCTGATAGAATAATTGCATTTGATCATTTGAATAACTGTCTAGAGATATTACAATAATGACTTAAAGGCATTACAAAAACACTAACTTGTTCACCAATCAATGACAAACCTACATCAAATTTGTTCAAACAATCAATAACAGCTATCTAAACATTAGATTATCGAACAAATCCATCTAGAATTGTTTGCTAAATCCATCTATAATCAATCAATTGTTCTTTTATGTGTTTCGCCGAGAAGGACCAGTAACGGCTGTTGTTTTAACTCTTTTCTTCCCTGATCTTCTGAATTTTAAAAGTTCTTTCTCTACTTCCGATATACTCCTTTGAAAGTTCTCACTTGTTCCAAAAGAGATGCTCTTGACTCGTTGACATCTGACATCAACAAAATAGCAACCATCTCAAGCCATATAGGAATCCTCTCACATTTCTTGTTAACCGCATACAATCCTTGCTCGTGCTTCCCTTCATATGTGAGCATGTGAAACATTGTGTAAAATCCCGATTCCTTATCACCCCTGATAGTCGCTTTCCATTCAAAATCAACATTCACGAATGTAAATGTGTTAATGACAACTCCTTCTTTTGCTGTTTTCCTTGTCTCCAAAAAGTCGAAAAACAATTAACCTACAAAGATGTACAAAAAAAAAAGAAAGAATTAGAAAGCACGACTATACAATAACAAGTTTAAAACAATACAATAACTTTGTTACAGCAATACAATAATTCTGACTGAAAATAGCATTTGTATATGATCAGGAGTTAGAAAAACGTACTGCAATCTTTGCAAGTCTGTAAAAATCGGATTTTTCCCAATCTTTATGCGACGTATGGTCCAGCACATCAACCGTCTTGTTCATAAAGTTCACACAAACACAAAAGTAGTACTTCTCTAAAGACAATGGGATGAAGACAAAGTCCACATCGATCTCAGAGTTTACAACATTTTCACCTAAAAAATGGGACCAAGACTGCACAACCTTGTCTTTTCCTCGGGTCATCGCTTACATCATCACTATCCGCTCCTTGCTCTAGCATCTCTTCAAAGATTCCCTATAAATACCATAAAACTGTGAATAAAATTGAAGATAAATGATTAAACATTCTACAGTAACTGAACAATGAAAAACAGATCATACCATATGTTGTGTCCCAAGGAACATCATCATCGCGCTTCTTTCTCCTTAACCTCCATGAAATTCAAGACAACTCGACTGACCAGGCGGCTATTGCGCGCGCAACTCGGTGTAATCTTCGAACTTCGTAGAAAAGAATATCGAGACCTATCCAAGATAGCATTGCCCGCAGAAAACAAGTTCACCGCAAAGGAGTTAAAAAAAAAAGCTTAGTAAATTTTAAAAACAATATTTAAAAATAACTACCAAAGAACAATAAACGAGTTTTTCATAAAACAATAACTATGTTAATGTAATACAATAATCGATTATTGTACTACATTAACATAGTTATTGTTTTATGAAAACTCAGTTATTGTAATTGTAAAAAAACATAGAATAATTGAACTTGTAGAATACAATTATTAGAATAATCACACAAATTTGTTTCTCATTGAGTTTGGAGAAAAATGAACATACCCATCTCAAGATTGTAATCATCCAAGAAACAATAATCAACAACTTGTTTCTTCTTGCTTGGCATAGCGCGTGTATATCTGCTGTTAGCCCTCATAACTTTTGAAACAACAACAAGATTTGTATCGCGCTTGCCACGCTTTATTGAGCGGCAAGACCATCGAGTTCGGTCTACTACCTCGGCCTGATCTAATCATCCCAGCGCTCATAGGTGTACCAGGCATACTCTTTTTCCTAGGCCCCTGAGTACCTACACCACCATCGGGCTCCTCCGCCATAACCCTAACACTTCCAAAGCATCGGCTTGACCCTTGCCGCTTCCAACTCGGCTAGCCTACGCTTCTCAAAAAACAGTGAAAAGGTGCCTTTGTCTTTGTAAAATCATCAACCAAATCCAACAATTGTTTCCTAATTTTGTTGATATTGGCTAAAATCGAGATGGCGGCTATCTCGGCTCTATATATGATCCTTTTCAATGGGTCATGCAACTCTGATTTGAACAACTTCCCAACATAAAACATCATATGAATCATGACAAAAACACCACAATCCAAATTCTGGGACCCTTCCGATTTCCACCCAAAAGCCACATTTACAAATTTGAAATTGCGGACCTCACTGCCTCTTTCAAAACCTTTCTCGACAAGATAACTACCAAATATTTCAACCTGGTTACATTTTTAAATCAAAAATCATCACTAAAGAACAAGAAAAATAACTAAAAGAAGTAGATGAAAACAAAAACTTATAATAAGGTACATACAATAGAGTTGGTAGCCAACACCCAGATACTATCTTCAAAATCATCATATACACGATTGTCAAGATAGTCCACGTCTTCCCCACAAAGTTAACAACAACACGAAAAAATGATCTCCAAAATGAACAGAATAAAAACCTGGCATGATAAAAAGACGTACATAAACCTTTGCTCGTTCTCAACGATAAAATAATCAACGAAAAAAGAAAGAACAGAAAGAATTGGAAAAATTACCAAATCGGCACCAATGTCAAGAGAACCTTCGTTGTTCTCAATGACAGTGTCCCAAACATTAGAAATTTCCTTTCTGTATAAATCTTTCTCATCATCACAGACTTTGATAAGCTTAAACAAAGAAGCCTATGAAAAATATTACCACACGATAAGAGAAAATGAAATATCACAATGAAAAAACTTGGTTAATCAATACAATAACTACTATTCGCTTTACAATAACTATCACAACAAAAACACTTTCATAATACAATAACCGAGTTTTCATAATACAATAACATTGTTATTGTAATACAATAATCGATTATTGTATTACAATAACAATGTTATTGTATTATGAAAACTCAGTTATTGTATCTTGTAAAAAAGACAGAATAATTGAACTTGTATAATACAATAACTGAAATACGTATTAGAATAATCACAGAAACAATAAACAAAATTGAAGAATAGGAAAAACTGTTTTAGCTGAATAAAATAACAGCTAATATACTTTACAATAATCAAGTAACTACAATAGAATAACTGTCATAACCATTGTAAATTTACTGAAACATAAATATATAAAAAAAAAATTCACATACCGAATGACTTGTACAAAAAAAACTTCTTGTGGGGGATAACCCTTTCCCAACCTTGACCAGTATGTCATTAAGTAAGAATGACCAACAATCAATCACGTTCGATGTGATCATAGTCTTAGCAGACAATGAAATAATGTCATCTCGAGTTAACATGTGATGAAATGAAAACACAACCAAATCCTCCCTGCCACATGAAAACAAATTATATAGTAAAGACAAAAACCCAAAACAACAATAAAAGCTTTTAAAAAGTAGATATATTAGCAAAAAAAGAAAAAAAAGAGAGGGAACAAAAAACATATAATGCTTACCCAATTCGTAGGTCATGATCGTGCAGAAAACAGTAATCAAGTACAGTCTTCCTCCGCATTAAAATAGGAGCAAAAAGCTCCTTGTACTTGCACAAAAAAAAAACTACAATCGCATCGAGATTGGGTGATTCACAATCTAAATCACACCCTATACCACAAATCCCAAAAAACGTATGCTCAGGCATAACGTCTGAATGCAGCAGGTAAGCACTTATAACAGAATTATCTTGGATTCTATCCCCAACTACACCCTCGTTGACAACTTTGTTAACAACGTCATCCACACTACTCAAGTCCACAGCTTCATTCTCAACATCAATATTATCAATGCCGTCATCAGTTGGCACCTCCTCATTCGGTTTCTCAACCGCTACATCAGGGACCTTATTTTTACCTTTCTCCCGAGAATAAACCACCTTATATTTTTCGGGATCAAACGCAAAACCCCCATTCCTTTCATCTTTTCCCTTTTCATGCTCCCCCTTTTCATGCTTCCCCTTTTCATGCTCCTTACAAAAACTTTCATACAACGGCAGTTTACTTCCCGCCTGTTTCATTTCCTCAGCTTTTTCACAAATAAAATTGAAATATTTAGTGAACAAAGAATCATCGTCACTAATGAAAGCATGAGTCGAAGAAACTGAAGTGGCTGTCGAAGAATCTTCAACTGTTGAAGAACCACACTCATTTCCCATCGCTTCCTTCCGTTGCGTGTACAAATGGAGAAATATCTCAACATCCCTCTTCATCATCAAAAGATGTGCTTGGGAAACCTAAGAAAAAGAAAAAAAAATGAATAATTATACTAAGTCTTTACAATAATTATAATAAGTCTTTACAATAATTATACTAAGTCTTTACAATAATTGTCCTAAGTCTTTACAATAATTGTCCTAAGTCTTTACAATAATTGTACTAAGTCTTTACAATAATTGTCCTAAGTCTTTACAATAATTATACTAAGTCTTTACAATAATTGTCCTAAGTCTTTACAATAATTTACAATAATTGGAAAAATAATCGCTACAAAACTTTAAAATAACTACACTACACCTTTACAAAGAACTACACAAAAATGATTGAAAGAATGATTGGAACTTACATCACGACCTTTGCTCGAATAACATCATCGATATCAAAACAAATCAGGCGAGTTCCATATACTTTTCCCAGGTTCGTTTTATCAACGATTGCACACACCTCGGCTTTTGCTTCTCTTAAGCGTTTGCGGAGGGATACACACCATTGACATATTCCCCATTACCTAGCGAACCGGACTTGAGCTCAAAATACACCTACTAACAAAATACTTCTCATCCCAGTGCTTGATAAGAAGAGTCTCAGAAGACATTATTTTTTCCTTAAAAGACATACGATGGAAGTATGCCACCATAACAACAAGTATGCAACCACGCAAAGTAGAGAACCCAGTTCTACACTCGCTCAACACCCGCGACTAATTTATCAAACACATACCCACACCAATCCAAATGGTGGATACGTGAAACATCTTGCACCGCTTTAAGAATTGTAAAGTCAATTCCATAATTTGAAGGGGGAGCAAGGACAATGGACATAGCATAAAGCACAAACAACCTCCGAAATTCATCTCCCCCATAATCCCCAAATCGGTAATTGCGATAAAAGCAAAGGGGATAGTAACATAATTTGTCCCTTCTACGTTAAACTTCTTCCGAACTCGACTTTCAACGTTTCTTGTGAAGACAATACACTATGTCCAGTGTAAACAACCTCAACCTTATCACCACCATTTGGCAATCCAAAAACATCACACACATCATCTTTTGACAGAAGAAATTTGACATCTCTTGCTTGAAAAATATGAGCAATAGCATTAAAGTGTTTTACAAACAATGGTATAACACCCAATGGTATATCTTTGGTCACTTTAAAATCAAGCAAACCACCAAATCCGATCTCAATGACCTTTCACGATTTGGACCAAGTTGTTTTACCAGGTTAACCAAACCATTAGGACGACAGCTCACTTTAATGTTTGAAGCACTGAAAATGGAAAATCAAGCAAAAAATAAAAAGAGTAACACATCAAATAAAGAGAAACTCATAACAAGGGGGCAAAGACACATATACTCACATGTTCAATTTTGAAGTTCCAGAACCTTACGAGCTTCTTTTTGGAAAATTTACTTTTGAGCGTTTCAAATCATCTTTATTACCATCTTCGGGCTCCCTACTACGTTTAGGACCCATTTGTTTGTATCATCGAGCAAATGTAATACAAAATTATCAGAATAAACACAAAAATATGACAACAACTAATACAATAACCGAATTTTAATAATACAATAATCAATATACGAATACAATAACTGGACTTGACTAAAATGATAACTAAATAATACTACGTATAGAATAACTAAATTACTATATTACAATAACTATCACAATACATTACAATAACAACATCAATATATTACAATAACAAACTTTTCATATTAAAATAACCGGACTTGACTAAAAGCTGACTTTTAAACACTAACCAAAGATCAATATCTAAAATAATACTCATTACAATAACAGATTTTCTAAATTACAATAACTAGCACAAATACATTACAATAACAACATCAATATATTACAATAACACAAATAATTCCAAACAAACACACATTATGTTCATTAGAATGTACAGGAATTCAAGACAAAAAAGAAAAACCTGAAGAAAAGATACAAAAAATGAAAAAATGAATTACGAAATCCTAAATTATGCGGAAAAATTGAAAAAATTAATTTAACAACAAAAACAAAACAAAATTAAACTATATACTAAACAAAATGAAGAATAAACACAGAAAACAAAAGAAAATCAAGTAGAAAACAAGAAGAGGAACCGAAAATCGAGTAGAAAATCGGCGGAAATTGAGCACAATAATCAAGTTCAATTGAGTTCATTGATTACCTGTTGAGAGAAACCGAAAATGGAGTAGAAAGACGAACAAATTGAGCACAATAACTGAAGTCCAATTGACGAGAACCACGAACGAAACTGACGAACGAAATTATGAGAGAGAACACCAGGAAACTGAAGAGGAATGCAGAAACTGAATAACGAAATTATGAGAGAGAGAGAGAGAGAGAAAGATAGAGAGATAGTGAAACTGAATGAAAAAAGTGGGAAAAAAGAAGTTCAAGTGTCAAAAATTTACTTTATATATGAGATGTAAGATTAAATCTCAACCACATATCTTATTTTAGATGAATGGTCCAGATTTAGAGGGGTAACTCACCAAAAGTACCCTAACTCATTTGATCCTATTTCTATATATATATATATATATATATATATATATATATATATATATATATATATATATATATATATGGATAGCATGGTGAGAGTATATACATACATGTATACGTATTACGTATTATTATTATTATTATTATTATTATTATTATTATTATTATTATTATTATTATTATTATTATTATTATTATTATTATTATTATTATTATTATTATTATTATTATTATTATTATTATTATTATTATTATTATTATTATTATTATTATTATTATTATTATTATAGAAGGATGAGCGCAACTTTCATTAAAAGAAAAAAAAAAATTTACACGAAATTGGTGGGGAGCCGAGAAATAATCTGGGCTCCCACACCCTTAGCAACAGCAAAGCTAAGTCTAGTGAAAATATAAGCAGCCACCCGAGCCCCCGCATCTTGAGATACCGAGAATTTCTGGATCCGCTTGAGCAAGGCAACAGCATCCGATCCCAGCTCCCTAAGTGAAGAGAAAGAGAAGGGAAGGAAACCATAACCAGCTGCCGCGCATAACTCCCCATACTTAGCACACTTACGCCGAGCAAAGATCGAGCGACAACCCGGCCGGCACAAAATCTCATCCCAGTCGACTCAAAGGAGAAGACCCCGCCGAATCGATGCACACATCACGCCCTCTGTCCCGGGAATAAAGCAGCAAATCCGCAATGTAACAACCCGGATTTTCACAAGACTTAATTAAACTAATGGCGGAAAATTAATTAAGTCTAACAAACAAATTATGCGAAATCCGGATCGCTATGGATCACTTATACATGACTAATTAAATTAGTCATTATACAAATTACAAAACAACCACTTAGACAATATTAAAATCTCTCTTGGATTTCCATAGTGCCCATAAAGGTGTCATCATCTCCTAATCAACTTGGTACCTGAAAAATATAACAACAACACGCTGAGCGCGAGCAACCTAACCGTTCTATTAACATCCCTAATAATACAAAAGCAGGTATGCAAATTAGATCAATAATGCGTAAACAAGAGTCACATAATACATATATCACATAAATCTCATATTTTAGTTTATTTAATCATGTGGGTTAATAGAACGAAAAAATAAAATTTGGTGGTAGCCATTTGATTTTGAAAATCATTTTTCACGTAAGCATCCAATATACACACGAATCGTGGCTCCGTAGTGTATAACTAGACATGCCCGGCTTGCATCTCACCTGACATATACAATTTTCCAACATACTCATAGACCGTGCCAATCCTAAGATGGTTTACATCTCACACCAGAGGGCTTAGCAGGGCCGGACTCCTTAGTATAAATCAACTTACTTATCTGATAGCATAAAGGAGTGAACTGCAAGTGACCCGATAGCCCACAAGTCACGGCACCTTGCACACCCGGCCATAAAGATCGCGAATGTGCACACTAGCATCAAGCGTAGTGCTGGTGATATCTAAAGGAAGTACGAGACTGATCAAGTCCCTGTCTATGAATGGTCAAACACTCGATACTCTCGGAACACCAGCGACTGTACCCGGCCTATCCGGCGCTACATCCTGTGTCCTTCGTACGCCGATCGACACTTCTCATTAGATAACTCCATCAAGAAGTTGGTTGTTCTATACTCGAAGGCCCCATAAAGAACACCTCTCGAGCTATCCCGTATACTAAGACTCCTAAGTATCATTATAGCACAGTCGCCCATGTAACTACACATAACTAATCACATTCATTTCTTACCTCGTGTGACGGTGTCACGACACAGATCGTTAGAATACAATAACTTTGTCTTAAACTTCATTATCATCCTCATAGGATATTTATTCCAACATTTCATAATTAATCATTATAATAATGAGAATGACATATATAACATAAATAAAATGCAGATTATAATAGCCATGTAAAATTAACAATTCAACAATAAAACATCAAATAACAATAAACATGTCATGACATAAAATAATTAACATTGTATTTTAATATTTCACTCTAAGGTAATTATTATCATTTAAACTTAACGAATATGAAAAATGCATAAAAGTTAATGAATAAAGAAAATGTATAGTAAACAATAATGTAAATTGCAATTTATATATTTATCAAGTTAATGAGCAAATTATAAAGTGCGTCACAAATAATTAAATTATTAATTCATTTAACAAATACGCTAGTGAATACGCATTATCACAAGATATAAATAAATTTGGTGGTCTAATATTTCTAATTCATTTTTAATATCAAACAAGCTTATGGAACACAAATTTAAACATAATTAATATAATTAGCATAAACAAGTTTTGTAAGATTAAGGAGGTTAAGAGAAAGATTAGGTTACGGTCTTAAAATAAAAATAACTTGTCAAAGGTAACCGTCTCAATAATAACGAAACGTAAATAATTCAACGCGAGTTTAAATAATTGAAGGTCCGCGTATATAAAAGTCAATCCCGTATCAAATGTCCAACCCACTTTGGAAACCACGTTTTTCCCTTATAACCCACACTACCTCCATTCTCATTCTTTAAAAACAATCATCCTACAACCGACATAGCCAAGCAAGAGACACAGACGGCAAGGCTAGCCAGTTCGGGCGACGGCGGTAGCGGGCCGGTGGTAGTCGATTAAACGGACAAAAACAGAAAAGAGTATGAAGGGACACGATAGAAAGAGATGAAGAATAAAGGAGGAAAGGAAGGTGGCGGATCAGGGTGGTTCGACGAGGACACGGTTGTCGTGGCTCTGTATCTTTGGGCTCGGCGGAAGGGGGAAGGAGCAGGAGTAGTCGAACGAAGGCGAGGTGACGGCGGAGGATGTCGAAACAGAGGAAACAGGGCAAGGGAGGTTGTGGCGGTTGACGGCAACATGTGGCGGTCAGAGGTAAGTGGTATTGTGTTTATGGCGGTCTATAAATCGTGTTTAACGGTATCGATTTGATGATTAAAGGTTATGATGAAGGAAATATAGATTTTGGGTCGTTTGTGTATATTGTTTATGTCGATGGTGAGGTAATTGAATGTGGGAATGGTGGTAGTTGTCGTGATGTGGCGGTGTTGTGTGGGTCGTTGCTTGGTGGTCCGATTGGTGGTGGTTGATAATGACAAAAAGTGCGAATGGTAGCGGTGGTGGTAAACGGGAAAGGCGAAGGTGAAAGGTGTGAATGGTGGTGGCAATGGTGTCGTGTGGTAATGTCACGGTGGTGAATGGTGATGACTGGTAAATGGAGTCGTGAGGTGGTAGATGATGGTGGCAATGGGAAATGGCTGTGATTGGTGTACTGTACGATTACGACGAATCGTTTCGGATCTGTTTTTGAATTGGTTTACAAGGAACAGAGGTGGAGGTGAAGGAGGATGGTGAGTTAAGTACGGTTTCGACATCGTATCTGGTTTTCTAATGGAGTTTAAAGAATGTGGAGATGTGTTGGAGCCGGTGTCCTCCAGTTAGTGCGGATAACGTTATTGCACGTACACTTGTACGGACAAGTGGGAGCTTGTTGGGGCTGGTGTCCTCTGCAGTTAGTGCAATGACATATAAATCTCTAAAAGGATCAAAGGGTATACTTTTGTATTATTATCAGTTGGTCCACGTTTATCAATAACGGTTGGCTTGCTAGATAAGTTTGACGTTATTGTCATACAGATGGCGGTGATCAACTGGTCCCTAAAAGTCACACCTATAGGATACGTTTGAGAGATGTGACGGTATGAAAATACAGTCATGTTGATGCCTAATATGACTAAGCAGTTAGTCGGAGTTATTGACTAATAATAATTAGTCAAACACGATGTTGAGATAATTATTTAATACGGATTAAATAATAATGGCTAAGGTGAATTAAGCAGTTAATTCGTAAATTGAATATAAACGATTATATTTAATTGATGTATATTGAATTAATTATACAATATTGTCTTTGTCGGACAAGTATTAATATATCGACTGAGTCATGTTACTAGTTGATATTTTAATAACCGATAACCGATGACGATTTATAATAAAATCCCGTCATATACATTTTAGCATTTTCGAGCCGGACCACGAGTTAAAATAAGGAGGAAGTGAAAGCCCACTTCCCATGAAGCTCACGGTTTTGGCCGAAACAAACAAAAGGAGAGTTTTCTCTCCTTTTGACCTAAGCATATTTTTTTGCACAAAAATTAGGTTTTTGGAGGCATTCTCTCTGAAACCTAGATCTCACATCGAAAACCTCACAAAAACTCTCTCAATATTGCAAGGCAATTAGAGAGTACTTTCTAGCACAAGGGGCATAGTCTCAGACGGTCTTGGGTGCAACGATTAGGAGGAAATCTATATTGATTTCTGTTCTTAGGCCGCATTCACAAGGACCCGAGGTTGATTCTTATACCTTTATCGTTTCTCTTGTATTTTTCGTTTATGACAATAATCACATGTTAAAATTTGCGTTATAGTCCTAAATTTTAAGGGAATTTTACGGATATTTCCCTACAAGTGGTATCAGAGCGAGGCCACGTAAATTTTTCATGTTGTTTTTCATTAAACGAATTGAATCGATAAATTTTTGCATAAAAATAAAAACCGCGGCCGAATTATTTTACACGGCTGTTTTTTATTTTTTTTGCATTGGAAGCCGTGCCACACGCTTACTGCTGATCAGTCTCAATCGTCTGATTTTGTTTTTCGATTTGTTCTTTGCATATTGTTATTTTAAACGATAATCATAGCAATATGTTAAAAATTTGTCAATTGTAATTTTGTTTTAATACGGATTATGTTCAAATTGCAATTGGTGGTTTTTTGTTTGGCTGTTGTTGCTCACGGCATGAGGCAGCTTAAATTTTTTTTTTTCGTGTATTGCTCTCGGAATGAGCTGATTAATAAAAAAAAAAAAAAAAATTTCTCACGGTCCAGCCGTGAAAAAAAGAAAGAAAAATAATTTTTTCGTGTTTTTATTTTTTTTCGGCCATAATGTGCATAATACGGATTTTGTACACTCGCTTGATAGTGAAACGGTTCACTCACGTACCATTTAGTTATTTTAAAGCAATTTTAAAATAACGGATTATCATGAATTAAAATTAAGTTGATAGAAGCGGTTTTGTCACATAATTTTAATTGTTAAAAGGTGGTTTGGATAAATTTAACATAATTACGGAATTATGTCACGAATAAATTTTGTTTTAGTTGATGCATTTTATTTATCGTTTCTTTTGAATGCCTTGAATGCTTTATTACGTATTTAATTTTACAAACGGTTGTAACTTAGTGTGGCCTTAGTAGAACGTGTTACCGTAATGATGGAACACGGTCTTGGTTGTATTTTGAGATCTCGCATCTCCGTTTTGGTTTTTCCTTGTAATTACCGTTTTTATTTAGAATGTAAATAGGTTTATATTTTGTAAATTTTAAATTGTAATTTGAGAAGACCAAAGATGGAGAATCGGATGCTCACTCCCGCTACATGGATCAAGATGGAACATCAAGACAAACTTCTCGGGTCCAACAGTGGATTCCAAAGTTGTATCATGTTCTTTTTACTAGGATAGGCCACACTAGGACTTTTATTTACGTTTTGCATTTTTATTTATGTTTTCATCGTAACGATAGTTTGCATCATATTCCGCCTAAAACAAAACCACCTAATATTTGCATGAAAACTGACTCATATAGAGGTCACGCGTTAGTTTTCTTTGATATACAGATATCACACGTTTTTATTTAAGCCATCACCTAAGTTAATTCATTCACGTAATGCTAGTTTTTCGTTCACTTAAAATGAATTAAAACTAAGTTGATGGGATCTTCCTCGTATAAACAAAAATTGAGAATAGTCTTTATAGGTCAAACTACAATGAATCCCTTCTTCGTCGGTAGGCATAATATGACCCCTTCTACGTCGGGTAAGTTGGAACTGATTGACCTATTTTATCTCAACACTATGGTCACTCGTACGATCCTGTGATTATGGTGGACTATAGATAGGATTTACGGAAATCTATCGACCAAGAGTTCTAACGGTAGAACTAGCTAAACAGTTGGCTTATCAATTTACGGAAATTGAGTCTTGGGATCATTTGTATAATTCTTGAGGTATATCGATTATACAGGTGCACTGAGTCTACACGTTAAAATGAATTTTAAATAGACTTAAATCACCTCGATGAGTTTCTTATTTCGTTTTGGTTTTCCTCTCTTTTTCAGTGTAGAACACGATCATTTAAACTGCTAATAACATAATGGTCTGGCGTCTTGACGACCCAATGCCAAGTGCCACATTGGACCGTGAGTCCTGGCTTCGGATCTTCATGAATCGGATGAATCGGTCTACTCGATCAAGAATGATGGATCAAACTTGATGGGATCGGGAGGCGGCATTACGGAATCTTGCCATTGCTTTGACGGAAGCTCAAATATCTGATAGAGCCCATCCCGCCAAACCCAGATCCCACGGCTAGAGCTAACGAGATCGCCAAGTATAACGATTTCGCCATGGAAGCGGGTGCGATAAAGAACGTACTCATTTTTGCAATGGAATCCAATTTGCAGAAACGCTTCATAGCCCAAGGTGCAAACAAGATTTTCACCACGCTCACTAAGGAATTCTCGAAAGCACCGAGAATTGTGACCTATGAGCATACCTGTCGCTTCTTTGAGGCGAAACTCCAGAAGGGCCAACCGGTTAGCCCACACATTCTCAGCATGATTGAGAATGTCGAGAAACTGGAGGCGCTTGATTGTAAAATCAGCGAGAACATTGTGATTGACCGCATGCTTCATTCACTCCACGATGGTTTTGCGCTCTTTAGAGCCAATTACTATATGAATGATTTGAAGAAAAGTCCTCATGCACTACACTCCCTTCTCGTACAGACCGAGAAGGACATGAAGTTTAGTGGGAGTCCATCAAGAAGTCTCTCAACGAGTTGAAGAATTTGCTCAGTCTGCTAATGGTCGTGTTGGTTGTTATGTTTGCTTTCTTTGTAATGCTATTCGTCCATCTATGCTAAATGGTTGTAATAATCACCAATAAATAAAATGATGGACCGTTATTGATATAGGGTTCTAATCCTTTATACTCGTATTTTTACATCCTTTATTCAAATATTAGTAAGGGATCATATTACTCATGTCCTTAATGAATTTAGCGAATAAATTCGTAACTCAATTATGTAGCACCATAATCGCGATTATCAACTTATTAAACACCCATAAATTATCAACTATTTCCAAATTGCTCATAACTCCCAGTAATAATTATCACCGGATTTTACACTTCCACTGGTAGGGCACTACTCTGTCACTACTCTCTTAAATCTCGAATAGTCATTTCAAACCAGCAATTACTTATCCCTATACTGTTACCATCTTGCTTTACAAGATTTTCCCCAGTTATTATACGAGTATTGGCTCCCCTATATAAAGGAATAGGTACTAAATAAAGTCTTCACAACCTTAATACACCTCACTCTAACGTTTCTATTCTACGTATTCCCCAAATTTTCTTTCGGTTTCACAAGATGCCTGTTGGAGCATACGTTGAGAAGGTAAGGCATTATGAGGGAAAGATTGCTTCCATTAATAGTCGAATTCCGTTATTCTTCACTCGATTAAGGGTAATACTAACATAAAGTGCCATAACGAGGTTATTAGATCGAGCACCATCGTTGTCGATGATAAGGAGTATATTAGGTATGGGAATAGTCTTAAGACGTTCTCAAATTGCTTTGGAGGCGGATATCACAAGAGGTAAGTGCTTAATTAACTTATAATATATTATTGATGTAATATTTAGCCAAGTATTAACCTTTTTGTTTACAGAAACAATGCACCAGAAAAGAGAAGAGTTAGGGATTTTGGAGGACGAGTTAGTGAAACTGTTTGGTCGTTTGGAAAGATTTATCAAGTGAAGTGCCCTGGTTGATATGGATTTAGGTGGTGGAAGAGTATTTGTCGGAGATAACAACAACCTCAAGCTTATGGACATCTATTATGACTATATTCTGAAAGAAGCCTATGGAATCAGGGGTTCATCATCCTCAAGGGAGGATTAAGTTTTAGTACCTTGTATAAGTACTCCTGATGTAATAAGGCTTATTTAGACCATCTCTTTAAGCATTTATTAACTATGCTCTTTAATAAAAGATTTGGCTAACACCATGCATAACATGAAAAAGCAATTAACAGTATGCATAACATGAAGGAATAAATAACACTATGCATAACATGAATAATTAACACTATACATAACATGAAGGAATAATTAACACTAGGCATATCATGAAAAAGAAATATACTTTACTTCACTAGATTATCGAAAATAAAATTTAACACATATCATGCAAGCAATCATAATGGTGACAATTCTATCATAACGACTTAACTACCTTTGGTAAAATTCTACCCCATTGAATTATTCGGTAAACCTTATTTGTTTCTAGGTGATCTCTCATATTTAGTGATCTAAGTAGTTCTAGTTATTAAAAATTTATTAGTCCTATAAGTCGAGTACTCCCGGGCGTCCCTTGTTAGGTAATGGAGACTAAATTCTCTTTTACAAACAAGGTCGCTCCGATACCAACTCAGTAACAACCCGGATTTTCATAAGACTTAATTAAACAAATGGCGGAAAATTAACTAAGTCTAATAAACAAATTATGCGAAATCTGGATCGCTATGGATCACTTATACATGACTAATTAAATTAGTCGTTATACAAATTACAAAACAACTACTTAGACAATATTAAAATCTCTCTTGGATTCCCATAGTGCCCATAAAGGTGTCATCTCCTAATCAACTTGGTACCTGAAAAATATAACAACAACACGCTGAGCGCGAGCAACCTAACCGTTCTATTAACATCCCTAATAATACAAAAGCAGGTATGCAAATTAGATCAATAATGCGTAAACAAGAGTCACATAATACATATATCACATAAATCTCATATTTTAGTTTATTTAATAATGTGGGTGAATAGAACGAATAAAATAAAATTTGGTGGTAGCCATTTGATTTTGAAAATCATTTTTCACGTAAGCATCTAGTATACACACGAGTCGTGGCTCCGTAGTGTATAACTATACATGCCCGGCTTGAATCTCACCTGACATATACAATTTTCCACCATACTCGTAGACCGTGTCAATCCTAAGATGGTTTACATCTCACATCAGAGGGCTTGGCAGGGCCGGACTCCTTAGTATAAATCAACTTACTTATCTGATAGCATAAAGGAGTGAACTGCAAGTGACCCGATAGCCCACAAGTCACGGCACCTTGCACACCCGGCCATAAAGATCGCGAATGTGCACACTAGCATCAAGCATAGTGCTGGTGATATCTAAAGGAAGTACGAGACTGATCAAGTCCCTGTCTATGAATGGTCAAACACTCGATACTCTCGGAACACCAGCGACTGTACCCGGCCTATCCGGCGCTACATCCTGTGTCCTTCGTACGCCGATCGAAACTTCTCATTAGATAACTCCATCAAGAAGTTGGTTGTTCTATACTCGAAGGCCCCATAAAGAACACCTCTTGAGCTATCCCGTATACTAAGACTCCTAAGTATCATTATAGCACAGTCGCCCATGTAACTACACATAACTAATCACATTCATTTCTTACCTCGTGTGACGGTGTCACGACACATATCGTTAGAATGCAATAACTTTGTCTTAAAGTTCATTATCATCCTCATAGGATATTTATTCCAATATTTCATAATTATAATCATTATAATAATGAGAATGACATATATAACATAAGTAAAATGCAGATTATAATAGCCATGTAAAATTAACAATTCAACAATAAAACATCAAATAACAATAAACATGTCATGACATAAAATAATTAACATTGTATTTTAATATTTCACTCTAAGGTAATTATTATCATTTAAACTCAACGAATATGGAAAATGCATAAACGTTAATGAATAAAGAAAATGTATAGTAAACAATAATGTAAATTGCGATTTATATATTTATCAAGTTAATGAGCAAATTATAAAGTGTGTCACAAATAATTAAATTATTAATTCATTTAATAAATACGCTAGTGAATACGCATTATGACAAGATATAAATAAATTTGGTGGTCTAATGTTTCTAATTCATTTTTAATATCAAACAAGCTTATGGAACACAAATTTAAACATAATTAATATAATTAGCATAAACAAGTTTTGTAAGATAAGGAGGTTAAGAGAAAGATTAAATTACGGTCTTAAAATAAAAATAACTTGTCAAAGGTAACCGTCTCAATTATAATGAAACGTAAACAATTCAACGCGAGTTTAAATAATTAAAGGTCCGCGTATATAAAAGTCATTCCCGTATCAAATGTCCAACCCACTTTGGAAACCACGTTTTTCCCTTATAACCCACACTACCTCCATTCTCATTCTTTAGAAACAATCATCCTACAACCGACATAGCCAAGTAAGAGACACAGACGGCGAGGCTAGCCAGTTCGGGCGACGGCGGTAGCGGGCCGGTGGTGGTCGATTAAACGGACAAAACAGAAAAGAGTATGAAGGGACACGATAGAAGGAGATGAAGAATAAAGGAGGAAAGGAAGTTGGCGGATCACGGTGGTTCGACGAGGACACGGTTGTCGTGGCCTGTACTGGGCTCGGCGAAAGGGGGAAGGAGCAGGAGTAGTCGAACGAAGGCGAGGTGACGGCGGAGGATGTCGAAACAGAGGAAACAGGGCAGGGGAGGTTGTGGCGGTTGAAGGCAACATGTGTAAGTTCTTTTTACTTAATATGCATGTTTAAATTACTGAAATAAACATACAATAAACTGAAAACGGAAGCGATAAATTAAGATCGAGAATTAGAACCTCCCGCCATTGCTTATGGATTCCTGAACAGCTTTAAAAACCCGATTATATAACCCGTCTCCGATGTAAACTCGTCGCCGTAAAACACCGTATGCTTTTCTGATTTCGGTTCCAAACCCTCCTTTCTCACTAATTTAGATGGTGTATAGAATGCTTAAGAGAGAGTAGATTTGGTGACCTTTATCAATGAAGGATAGTTCTCTTATATACTGCTCTTGCCATCAAAGAGCAGTTAAACAACATACTAGAATGGTGGAGTGGATACTGTAAATGGGGAGTGAATAAAGGGCAGTTTTAGTCATGGGTTGACTGCCAAACAAATGGGCCACAAAATAGGATTTTTACAAAACTGAAATTAATATTAGGATTAATATTATTTACTTAATTATTTATAAAAATCCAACATTCTCCCACTTGGCCCATTTAAGCAAGAGAAACTTCATACACGAATCATAGCGACGAATTCTCTAGAGCGAGAATTAATCTTCCATGTATTACGATATACTCGGTGTCTCACCACTCACACTTAACTTAATGAATAAACCATATGCTTACTCTAGGTCAAAACATAATGATATTTCTCAACAAAAATAAATAACCAAAGAATGTACGTACATAATCCAAAATGAGAAATATTCAACTAAATGAAAGGTTTAAAAAACAATATAAATGAATGTATCATATTGCGGGACCAAGTCCCATACTTACTACATGACCCTTGAAACCTTTAGGTGGCATGCCTTTAGTCAAGGGATCAGCAATCATCGATTCAGTGCTAATGTGTTCTATGATCACTTTCTTTTCTTGAACACGCTCTTTTATGGCCAAATACTTAATGTCGATGTGTTTACTTCGACTTCCACTTCTATTATTCTTAGCCATAAATACCGCAGCTGAATTATCACAATACATTCGAATTGGCCGACTAATAGAGTCAACGACTCTTAGCCCAGATATGAAACCCTTCAGCCATACACCATGTGAGGTAGCCTCAAAACAAGAAACGAACTCGACCTCCATAGTAGAAGTGGTCAATGTCTCGCTTAGTACTCCTCCAGGATACGACTCCGTCGGCTAGCATAAACACATATCCCGATGTGGATTTTCGTGAATCAATGCAAACCAAGCAAAGTCCGAGTCGGAGTACCCCACCACTTCAAGACTATCATCCGTCTATACATAAGCATGTAATCTTTAGTACCCCAAGGTACCTCAACACTTTCTTTGCAAAATTTTCCCGGTGATCGAACCTGGGTTCTTCTGATATCTGCCTAATACTCCAACAGCATATGCAATGTCAGGCCTGGTACAGACTTGAGCATACATAATGCTACCAACAGCTGAAGCATATGGAACATTTTTCATTTGTTCCCTTTCTAAATCGTTCCTGGGACACTGGTCTAAACTGAATCGGTCACCTTTCACAATAGGTGCTACACTTGGTGAACAATCTTTCATTCTGAACCTTTCAAGCACTTTGTTAATATAGGCCTCCTGAGACAAGCCTAAAATACCTCGGGATCTATCTCTATGGATCTTAATGCCAATGACATAAGATGCCTCGCCCATATCTTTCATATCAAAGTTATTTGAAAGAAATTGTTTCACCTCATATAGTAAACCCTTATCATTGGTTGCTAGCAAAATGTCATCCACATATAACACAAGGAAACAAATCTTACTCCCACTGACCTTAAGGTATATGCATTGGTCCATGATATTTTCTTCAAAACCGAACGAAGAAATAACTTCATGGAACTTCTTATACCATTGACGAGAGGCTTGTTTCAAACCGTATATGGATTTATTTAGCTTACAAACCAAATGCTCACCATCTTTAGAGGAGAATCCTTCAGGTTGTTTCATGTAAACCTCTTCCTCTAAATTGCCATTGAGGAATGCCGTTTTCACATCCATTTGATGTAGCTCGAAATCAAAATGAGCTACTAATGCCATGACAAATCGAAGAGAATCTTTCTTTGATACAGGAGAAAAAGTCTCCGTGTAGTCGATTCCTTCCTTTTGAGTGAACCCTTTAGCAACGAGCCTTGCTTTATGTCTCTCGATGTTGCCAAGTGAGTCTCTTTTAGTCTTAAAGACCCACTTACATCCGATGGTTTTTACACCATCAGGCAACTCGACGAGATCCCAAACTCGATTAGCCGCCATAGAGTTCATCTCATCTTTCATAGCATCCATCCATAAGTTTGAATCTGTAGAACTTATGGCTTGTGAAAATGACATAGGATCATTATCAGCTCCAACATTGCAATCCGATTCTTGTAGATATACTTCATAGTCGTCAGGAATAGCCGATCTCCTCTCTCGAATAGATCTTCTTAATGGAATTTGTTCAACCTCACGGTGAACTTCTTCCTCATTGTGATCCACCCTATTTTGATCGACATTTTGTGGAATTTCTATATTTGGTTGTTGAACTTGCGGTCGATCTTCAGGACCGTGATCAATAACCAACCTGTCACTTAAAACAGAGGGTGAAGCTTCATGTTGATCCTTTTCAGGTTCAACTTCTATAGTACTCCCACTGATTAAGTCATTCTCTAGAAATTTTGCATTTCTAGATTCCACAATCCTGGTACTATGAGACGGACAATAGAACCTATAGCCTTTGGACTTTTCGGCATATCCAATGAAATGCCCACTAATAGTCCTTGGGTCTAGTTTCTTTTCTTGTGGGTTGTAAATTCTCACCTCAGACGGACATCCCCAAACGCGTATATGTTGCAAACTCGGTTTCCAACCTTTGAATAACTCAAAAGGCGTCTTTGAGACGGCCTTGGAAGGAACCCGATTTAATATATACGCAGCCGTCTTTAGTGCATCAACCCACAAAAATGAAGGAAGTTTAATATTACTTCTCATACTACGCACCATTTCAATTAATGTCCGATTCCTTCTTTCTGCTACACCATTCTGATCCGGAGAACCGGGCATAGTGTATTGGGCAACAATCCCATGCTCTTGAAGGAATTTAGCAAAAGGACCAAGTGCTTGTCCATCCTCAGTATATCTACCATAGTACTCACCACCTCTATCTGATCTCACAATTTTAATGTGCTTACCACATTGTTTCTCTACTTCAGCCTTAAACAATTTAAAGGCATCAAAAGCTTCGTCTTTGGAACGAAGTAAGTAGATGTACATATATCGTGAATAATCGTCAATAAAGGTAATAAAGTATTTCGGATCATTAGCGTTCATGTCCGGACAACAAATATCCGTGTGTATGATTTCTAATAGGTCAAAACTCCTCTTAGCACCTTTCTTAGATTTGTTAGTTTGCTTCCCCTTAATGCAACTAACACAAGTATCAAAATCGGTAAAGTCTAAAGTACCAAGTACCCCTTCCTTTACCAATCTCTTAACCCTCTCAATGGAGATGTGTCCCAATCTCCGGTGCCATAACATAGAGGACTCCTCATTCATAATACTTCTTTTTAAACCAGTATTAACATGCATAGTGTTTTGAGTGGTATCATTTTGTAAATAAAGACGATATAAATTATCGACAAAGTACCATGACCAATAACTTTAGAATTTCTCGCAAATACTCGAAACCGAATTCGAAAAATTAAAGGTAAATCCAAACGGTACAAGCCTTGAAATTGAAATTAAATTCCGAGCAAAATTCGGAACATAAAATGTCTTTTCCAAAACCAAAACAAAACCACTACTCAAAACTAAACTGCATGTCCCTACGGCCTCCACGTTCGAGCCTATCTGGTTTCACGAATAGATAGAGCTTTCACTTGCCACTGGTTTCCGCAGGTTTGTCATACCCTGCAAGGTATTCGAAACATGGATTGTAGTACCAGAGTCAATCCACCAAGTATTATGAATAACATTAACCATATTAGATTCATAACAAACAAATGCATGAAAATTACCTTTCTTTTTAAGCCAAGCCTTGAACTTTATGCAGTCTTTCTTCATATGTCCCTTCTTTTTACAGAAGAAACATGAAGACTCCTTCTTAATGGTCGGCTCAACAGACATCTTACCCTTTCCCTTATCCTTATGGTGACCCTTCTTAGTACTAGATGATTCTTTATTAGTACTAGTAGTTAGGTTCACCTTTTCGCCCTCCTCCAACAACAATCTCCCCTCCTCCTGAACACACATGGTCATTAATTCATTAAGAGACCATTTGTCCTTATGTGTGTTGTAAGAGATCTTAAATGGGGCATATTGTGCTGGGAGAGAACACAAAATGAAATGTACCAGAAAAGAGTCAGACATAGTAACTTCCAATACCTTAAGTTGGGCTGCAATATCCCTCATGCGCATGATGAAATCACGCACTCCTTTAGTGGCATTGAGCTTCAAAGAAGTAAACTTCATTATTAAGGTGCTCGCCAAAGCCTTATCAGAAGTTTCGAACTGTTCATCTATTGCTTTAAGAAGGTCTCGAACTTTAGTATCTTTCGATGGAACCTCGGATACTAGTACACAGTTTTGTCTTTATGAACATCGTGCAAATATAGTTTGATTTCTCCCACTTTTCACGATGGTCTACTTCATCTGGTGTGCTAGTTTTGTTTATCTCAGCCGGTTCCTCGTGTTGTATAGCATAATCGAAACGCGTGAATCCTAAATGCAATAAAACTCTTTCCTTCCACACCTTAAAATTATCACCAGTTAATTCAGGAACGTCTATTTTGATATCATAGGAACTTCCAGGTAAACTTGCTGCAAATTTTAAATATACATGCTTAGTAACAAAAATTTGAGACTTAACTTTATCACAACTTACCAATGTAAATTATGCTTATATGAATCTAGTGATATAAACTTGCCTGTGGGCTAAAGTCTACTCAAATTAGATGCATAAAAATGAACTTTATGATGAAACTATCAAATTATATTCATTTCTCAACTCCTGTGGATATATTAAGAAACATAATTCAATATAACACCCTAATTAATCACACAAATATAACAAGATTCCTGTGGGTAAGTCTCATCACATTATGTATAATTAATTACAATAAAATGTCTAGTTTCCACATGTGATTTCGAATAAAATTTAATCAATTAGAGATGCTGTGGCTACTCCCTAACTAATAAATTTAAAATCACTTGACATTTAAACCATTAACTTAAATACAAAACTTCATGTATATAGACCAACTAACTTCAATCTCACATATAATTTTAACAGTCAAAGTATAATAGTGCGTTACTACTATCAAACCAAAGGAAACGCATAAATACTAAACAGTTGAGTTAAATATGTGAGCAATAACACTGACTACTCAGTATAAAACAAAAACAACAAAGGAAGTCTATTATTAAAAAATCATCGACAGAAGAAATAAATTACTGTCAAGCATTAACATGTACTGGCAAACAAAAAACTAGTACAACATGCAAAGTGATAGACTCTTTCTTTATTGCAGAGAACCCATGAAAATACATGCTCATAAAGTAGGTTTAGGAAAAAGTGTAAACAATTTATATAATAAAACACCATCCTCATAAAGTAGCAGACAAAGGACAAAGAATATAAAAAAAACTTGTCACAACTCACAAGACAAAAAAAAAGTATACTTTTCATAAACCAAAAGAGCAGCAAACTTTAATCCCCAGTTCACTTCTTCAAATCAGACGAGACAAATTGGGCAAACTTCATCCTCTACCTTCGTCTCCCTCCATTAAACCCAGAAAATCCCAGCACAAAAAAATTTCCAGATTTTAATGAAAATAGACGGAAACAGATTACACACAAACAAGGCAATAAACGATTATCAGAAGAAATCCCAGAATCCGACAGAAAAAAACGAGAGCGTCAAATATCACATTTCAATCGACGGAAAAACCGAAGTCGGAAAATTAACAAGCAAGACAGAGGCGATAAACTCGCTCTGATACCAAATGTAAGTTCTTTTTACTTAATATGCATGTTTAAATTACTGAAATAAACATACAATAAACTGAAAACGGAAGCGATAAATTAAGATCGAGAATTAGAACCTCCCGCCATTGCTTATGGATTCCTGAACAGCTTTAAAAACCCGATTATATAACCCGTCTCCGATGTAAACTCGTCGCCGTAAAACACCGTATGCTTTTCTGATTTCGGTTCCAAACCCTCCTTTCTCACTAATTTAGATGGTGTATAGAATGCTTAAGAGAGAGTAGATTTGGTGACCTTTATCAATGAAGGATAGTTCTCTTATATACTGCTCTTGCCATCAAAGAGCAGTTAAACAACATACTAGAATGGTGGAGTGGATACTGTAAATGGGGAGTGAATAAAGGGCAGTTTTAGTCATGGGTTGACTGCCAAACAAATGGGCCACAAAATAGGATTTTTACAAAACTGAAATTAATATTAGGATTAATATTATTTACTTAATTATTTATAAAAATCCAACAACATGTGGCGGTCAGAGGTAAGTGGTATTGTGTTTATGGCGGTCTATAAATCGTGTTTAACGGTATCGATTTGATGATTAAAGGTTGTGATGAAGGTAATATAGATTTTGGGTCATTTGTGTATATTGTTTATGTCGATGGTGAGGTAATTGAATGTGGGAATGGTGGTAGTTGTCGTGATAGTGGCGGTGTTGTATGGGTCGTTGCTTGGTGGTCCGATTGGTGGTGGTTGATAATGACAGGTGCGAATGGTAGCGGTGGTGGTAAACGGGAAAGGCGAAGGTGAAAGGTGTGAATGGTGTTCATAATGGTGTCATGTGGTAATGTCACGGTGGTGAATGGCAGTGGCGGACCTAGGAATCATAGAAAGGGGGCACAATAGAAGAAAAAAAAAAGAGAAATGAAAAAAAAAATATAAACATTACATAGATTTCATCGTAACATTACATATAAAAATAGTGTCACTGAACCACAATACCTAAAGAGTCATTCTAATACCATTCGACGAGATTTCATGTTTTGGAAGCGATTAATGATATCATCATCACTTACTTGTACAAAAAATTCTCGCTCAATAAATGGAACCAAACAATAGTTTAGAAGTTTATCGCTTAATTTATTTCTCAACTTATTCTTCACAAATGTCATTGAGGAGAATGCTCTTTCTACACTTGCGGTTGCAACCGGAAGTATCAAGACAAGCTTAAGCAACAAACAAACAGATGGATAAGAAAGATGTTTATTTGTTTCAATAAACTTCTCCAACACCTCGCCAATGCTCTTCAAATGATGAAATCTTGAATCCTTCCGCATATCACTAATAAAAAGATCAAGTTGAAATCTAAGACCAATTATATCCACACCCGGAAACTCCTTAGGATAAAACTCCTCCGCAAGTTCCAACAATTTTTTCTTGTTAAAAGAAGCAAATAAATTGGCCGGACTCAAACACGCCATACACTTCAGCAATTCTGTACTTTTTTCATCAAAGCGGCTCTCAAGTTCTTGATATTGCTTATCAATCACAGTCATAAAAATTTCAGCTCGATAACGATTAAGGTTAGTGACTTTATCAAGGAAACGTCTAGACCTTCCGGGAGGAGCATAGAAATCATCCATGTTCGGCACTTCAATATTATGTTTTCCACAAAAATCACTTACCGTATCAAAGAAGTTGTCCCATCCATCATCCCTCATAATTTGTAAGTGAACCTTAGTCAAATCCACAAGTGTCATCGCATTAATAATATCTTGGTCTCTTCTTTGCAAAGCTTGACATAAATCATTAGTATATCCAAAAATGACTGTCATTAGATGCATCATGAAAATAAAGTCAAATGATTCAAGATGATCAATTGCAATTTGTGCTTTGGCACGATCATCTACACACTTTGAAGATAAACCGATTTTCTCAAGAACTTCAATGGCCGTAGAAAACATAACAATAAGATTCAAGATTGATTTGAAATGAGAACCCCATCGAGTATCTCCCGGCCTAGCTAAACCAAGCACTTGATTCAACCCTTTTCCAGTTTCAACTTCACCCAATTCTAATGCTTCTAACAATTTCTTAGCTTGAACATCTCTAAGCATTTCCATTCTCTTACAAGAGGATCCAATTGTATTAAGTACAATTCCAAGATGCATAAAAAATTTGGCGCATTCACAATTTTCTTTAGCAACCGCTACAAGAGTTAGTTGAAGTTGGTGAGCAAAACAATGAACATAGTAGGCATGTGGGTTATTCCTCATTATCAAGTTTCTAAGACCATTCAACTCACCTCTCATATTACTTGCTCCATCATAACCTTGACCCCGAATATTCGACATACTCAATGAATGTCCATCAAGTAAATCCTTAATTGCAGCCATAAGTGTCGGACTACTTGTATCATTTACTTTCACAACACCAAGAAAACTTTCACACACTTTTCCTTTTTTATTAACATAACGTAAACAGAGGGCTAATTGCTCCTTTTAAGAGACATCACAAGACTCATCAGCTAATATTGCAAAAAACTCATTATCAAGATCTTCAACAATAAGCCTAGTAGTTTCTTTTGCACAACATTTGATAAGATCTTTTTGGATTTTTGGGGCCGTCACTTGGTGGTTACCCGGAGCATTAGTGAGAACAATCTTAGCAACACTTTCACTTCTTCCAGCAAGCCATGTCAAAAGTTCAAGAAAATTTCCCCTATTATTTGAAGACTCTTTTTCATTATGGCCACGAAATGCTAAACCTTGTTTCAAAAGAAATCTCAAACATTGAAGAGAATATACCAAGCGAGCCTTGTAAAGAGCTTTGGTTTTGCTACTTACTTTGTCTACCTTTTCTATTATAGACGTTTTTTGATTTATGAAAAGTTCAAATTTTTCTTTAGCTTCATTGTGAGCACTACCAACTCCACCAACATGTCTCTTAAACCTTTCTAATGCTTTTCTCCACTTTCTAAACCCTCCATCCACAAATGAATCATTACCGGGAGAACTTGTAGAATCTCTAAACAAGTAACATACAAAACAGAAAGCCGCATCATTTTGCTCACTATACTCAAGCCAATCATATTGATTATACCAATAAGCTTTAAAGCGACGCTTTTTGTTACCTTCTAGTGTTTGAGGGAAATCTGGTTTTGGTATTGGTCTACAAGCCTTCTTGTCGATAAATCCTCTTCTTATAATATCTCGAACATTAACCGGGTAAGATGAAATTGGGTTTCGCTTTGCCGGATCATGTGGTAAAAGATCAAGTTCATCTTCATCATCTTGATTTTGAGAAGGAATAAAAGGAGACTCGTGCTCATTATCATTTTCTACTTGTGTTTGATCACAATCCTCACTTTGATTCTCTACTTGCATTGGATCACATTGCTCACTTTGGTTCTCTACTTGTATTGGATCACATTGCTCATTTTGATTCTCTACTTCTGAGGTGTGTTCATCATCTTGCTCACTTTGGTGGTTAACTTCTTGAGTTTCTCTTGATAATGGTGTAGATGATGAACAAGATTTTTGGGACTTTCTATACTTGCTCCAACAGTCTAGAATAGTTTTATTCTTCCCCATCTTCTTCAGTTACTAAAATAAACAAAACAATGAAATTTGAAAGGAATTTTTGTGGAATTAAGCTACTGCCTAGAGGGTTTCAATTGCAGAATTAAGCTATATGCTATAAATTCGAATCATGTCATCAAGGATCAAGCATTAAGCATTTTTTACATTCAGCTCAATATGCTTTATGTTGAAATTTTTTGGTGACCAGGGAATTAGGGTGATAAACTACAAAAATTTTGTTATAGGGTAACAGGAATAGAGCAAGGGTTCTATTTTTATCTGAAATCATATTCCCCTGAGGGAATCCGACAGTGAGCAGTAGACTAGCAGTAACTACTAATTAGTAATTACCATCAAAAATTAAAAAAATTAAGAACATACTCAAAGTCTCAAATAACAATTAAATCATTGATTCAATTAATGATGACCATTCATTAATTAAGCACACAACACTACAACAGTCAACAAATGAACAAATCCAAAATCGAATTGGGGATTTATTAATTTAGGGTTTAAAATTTGAGAAATTAAATTGGGGGTTATTAATTCATACCTGCGGGCTGCAGTGGACGTGACTCGCGACAACGAGAGTGGTGGACTGGTGGTGCCGTGGAGCCGTGGAGGAGACTGGTGAACCAGAGGAGGGGTAGTATTGGTGAAGGAGAAGGTGAGATGACGATTGGCGATTTGATGGTGAGAATTGAGTGACGATATGTCGATATGAATGAAACGTCGATCTAATTTTTTAGAATTTTTTAGATTTTTTTTTTTTTTTTTTTTTTTTTTTGGGTTGGGGTGCACGTGCCCCCCCGGGCCCCCCCTGGGTCCGCCCCTGGTGAATGGTGATGACTAGTAAATGGAGTCGTGAGGTGGTAGATGATGGTGGCAATGGGAAATGGCTGTGATTGGTGTACTGTACGATTACGACTAATCGTTTCGGATCTGTTTTTGAATTGGTTTACAAGGAACAGAGGTGAAGGTGAAGGAGGATGGTGAGTTAAGTACGGTTTCGACATCGTATCGGGTTTTCTAATGGAGTTTAAAGAATGTGGAGATGGTGATGGGTGAAGAAAGGTGAGGATGGTGAAAGGCTATTTATAGGAAGGAGGAGTAAAGAAGGATGACGATTGAATAGTGAAAATGATAATGAGGGAAGAGGAATGTTTGTTCTTTGCCGTGAGTGAACATAGAAGGGGTTGGGAAGTTGCAGAAATAATTAGTCCGCTTGCACAAAACAACAATCTATCACACGAATTCTATGGGAGTTTGAGCGGTGAAACTGTACATATTAATGAACGTCTGTAATAATGGGTTCGAAATCGTCTGTAAAGTGAAAATAGCGGTTAATAAATTATCCGTGATTAAAATTCCGACAATGTTAAAATGTAACATGCCGAGTTTAAAAAGCGTAAAGTATTTCTTAGACAAAGAATAAAATAATTTGAAATTTAATCGAGTCAATTTGAAGCGGAAATAATTTAAAATTATGACATTATGTCAAAAAGTAAAGTTTGGTAGTTTATACGAAACTAGAAATTGATTTTTATAAACATCCAATTTTATTAGCTCGAAATTACATAAATCAATATTATTTTATTACGTTAAAATATGAATCAGATTTAAAGTTTATTTTTAAAATTTAAAAGAATAGTTCAAAACATCGAAATAATTTCATAATTAAATTTTAATAAATAAAATATTTAAAAATAGTGATTAATTAACACGGGGTGTTACACGCAAGACGAAGGGAGCCACCATGCCCATCAACCAAACCGATATCGACCTTCTTACCCGTAGAAATAACTGACCGATAACAGATGTCGAATAAGGTGTCCCGAACGAGGTTGTGCCGATGCTTAACACCCACAGTGCCAGTATAAGAAACAGCGTGGTCCCCATATACATCATCAGCAAAAGCGCGAGAGCAAGCAGGAGAAGGCCTAGAAACCGTGAATAACGGAACACCCAGTCGAAACCCCAGCACACTACGGTAAGTCCTCCCGTTCATAGTCTGACCCAACCCATAGATAGGAACCGCACGCAACCAATCAGAGGAGTGAGCACCCTGCTGAGACTTCCACAGAGCAAGCTGACGCGGTGTCAAAGAGGAAACAGACTCGAAAAAGTGTAACCGTCGCGAAATAATGTCTCGCGATTTCTTCATAAATTTGGGGCGACAATTTCACTAGGGTTATGTAAGATAGCAGAACCTGTAGTCTCGGAGAACACACGTGCAACATCGTCGAAAGTAGGGCCAGCATCTACAATACCAGAAGGCCGTAAGAGCTGAGCCTGCAAACCAGCAGACTTCAAATGGGAAGCAAGAAAAGCATAATGTAAAACATCTCCTGCCGCATAAACACCAAGGCCACCCAGGTGAAAAGGGAAAGTAGCAAGGCGCCACTGCCAATCCCCAAAACCAGGACCAAATGCGGTGACAATACGCTCTAGACTGGAATGAAAAGCAGCATCGAAAGGGAGATGGACCGACCCAAAAACACTGGGGGAGCAAGTACGAAGAGAGAAATAGAGCTTCGAAATACCAGTACAAGCTCTAAGCAGAAGCAACTCACATTGCGGGTCCTCAATCCTCGCAACCAAGTCCATAAGCTCAATGGTCTTGGTCACTCTCTTCGCCACAATCTCACTGCCAAACATAGGACAAGTACTGACAGGTTCACCCAAAACCGAGACACCATGCAAGGGCCGAGCAATAGAATGAGGGAAAACCCCAGGGAGCCGACTACGAGGATCCTCAACAGGCCAAAAGACCTCAGTCTTGGAGACATTAAGATGCAGTCCAAAGCGAGGGTCATCCGCCATAATCAAGTCCAAAACCTTCCCCACCTCCTATGTATCCCCAACGATGGTGCCATCATCTAAGTACCACGCCTGCATAATTAGGTTAAAAGAGTCCCGGATTTTGCACACCAAGGGATGCAAAACCAAAGCGAAAAGCAAGGGGCCCAAAGGATCACCCTGCTGGACACCCTGACACGACCACAAGCAATTCTCCCCATAAAAAAGACGGGCAGGGCTGGAATAACATAACTCCACCCAACGGGAAAGAACCGGGCAACGACGGCGGACTTCCTGAAGCATGGTCGCACGATCAACAAGGTTGAAAGCATTCTGGAAATCAACCAGCAACATAGGAAGTCCCACCTGAGCACCCCGAGCCTCAATGAGCCGATTCAAGGCATACAAGATAGCCTCTCCACCACCGGACACACCCACCCCAAACTGAAGACCAGCAAAATAAGAAGATAAAGAAGGACCAACCATAAAAGCACCAACCTTAGAGACAAGCCGTCTCCAGACAATACTAACAGCAATAAGACGAACACCACCACCCGGTTTAACAAGCGGCGTGAGGGGGGCGCTGGCAATGTACTCACCCAGAGCAAGAGGACACCGGCCCTCAGGAAAACGATTAACCACCCTAGTGATAGAAGTGATCAAATCATCAGAGATAGCCACAACAACGCCACTTAAACAGTTCATAAGGTGCTGGGCACGAAAATCATCCCTCCCACAAGAAGTACCACGTGGGAAGCTCCGAATCATATCCAAAACCACTGTCGAAGAGGCAACCAGAGGATGATGATCCCCGGACAAAGGAGGCAAAGAAGGAGGCGGGGAGACAGGATGTTTCTCACGCAAGGCCACAAGAGTGGCATCGGAGTAAGGGGCGACCCCAGAGGAAGAAAGCACCCAAACAACAGCAATATAGTGACCATCACAAATCTTCCGCCGACATTGACGGAGGTTAAGCTCACTCAAATCAAGATCCTCCTCCACATGAAACGAAGAAGGACCCTCATCCAAACACTCCCGTAACAGCTGCAAACCACCCCCAGGCAGCCCCAAGCGAGGATAGCCCTGGTAATACTCTCCTCCTGACGTTGGCGCCAAATAGCAATCCTACACTCAAGATTAATCCGAGGGGAGAAGGTCCTAAGGAGACAAAGAGGCAATACAAGCAAACGAATCCAGCAGGAGAGGTCACCGGGAAAACTAGCCACGTCATCCACAACCCCCCTCAAAGCCCGAGCAAACCCAGGCCAACACTTAGGAGGTATAGATTTCACGGTACGAAGGCCCAAAGATAACAAACGATCAAGCGAAGATATGGAACAGTGAACAAGCTCGACCCTAGCATCAGACGAAATAACCGATGGAGACGAAGCTGGAGGTCTAGGTATACCCTGAATGACAAAACTATAGAGGCCGTCAACACACTCCGGAGGCGCTACAATATCACCCCGACTATGCCGACATCTAGCGCGAAAGGTACGGGTTTTAAAGCACACCCCACACAACCAGAGCCCCATCCGCCTAAAAGTACTCTCGGCATTGGAGTAAATAGTCAAACTATCAGTAAGTGTCTGATGCGTAAGTCCCAACGCACCATCATGACAATGCCGGTCCTGAAAATGCTTCTACCAAGCGGCCTTAGTAAGGCCCTTACCAAAACCATCCCGACATGCGTGAAGACCCGAAAATGGTACCGTACAAGCTCGGACATGAAGGAAGAACCAAAACCCCACACCCTACCTGCACAAAAACCGATATAGCCAACAAAACAATCACCCGAAAGAAAACCACCACACAGGAAACCGCACAAGCAGCTAAAGGCTGAAAGAAGAAAAGGTAGCCGGAGAAGAAAGCTAACCAGCAGTCTAGAAGGTAGCCTAGCTGACCACCAACACACCACCCACTCCGGTGGTGGTCGACAAACAGTACGGGCCACCTAAAACCATGACCACAGACGCCCGTAACACCCACCACACCCACAACCTACACGACTAACAGCAGGCAACAAAAAGTAATGGTCGGACATCGACAGAAGGAAACACCACCCCACGGTAAGCTGACCACGAGCAGCAAAGGACGCAACAGAAAAGAAAAGAAAACACCAGCAGCAAACCCTACACCGAATAAAGAGAAAACATATCGGAGGAAAAAGTCAGGGCATAGCCGTCGGCCACCACAGCAAGGACCGGCGACGTGAGGTCTGGTGGTCAAAGGGTGGTGGCGATGGAGTGCAGTCACCGCAAACAGGCGGCAATGAATCCAAATGCGACAAAAACGTTGCCCTAACAAAACCCTTCAACAACAGCGACCGACGTTCGAAACAGCCAACAAACACCACCCCTGACCGGCGACGTGAGGTCTAATGGTCGACTTGACGCGGTGGTTGGCAGCCAACGACGTTAAAAAGATGGAACAACCCAAAGCCCTAAAAAAAACCTATCGCGATTCCGCAGACCCTGTCACGATTCCTAAA
Source organism: Silene latifolia (assembly GCF_048544455.1). Taxonomy (NCBI): domain Eukaryota; kingdom Viridiplantae; phylum Streptophyta; class Magnoliopsida; order Caryophyllales; family Caryophyllaceae; genus Silene; species Silene latifolia. The sequence continues at coordinate 82,761,267 of NC_133533.1, forward strand.
CCACAGCAGACGGCAGACAACACCGGTGATCCCAGTGCCGACGACGTGAGATGATGGCGGTGGTTAGGGTGGCAGCGACTGACGTGAAGCATGAAGACAATGGTGATCGCCTCAGGAATCGCACTCTCTCTCCCCCTCTCTCTCTAAAATTATTATTATTATTATTATTATTATTATTATTATTATTATTATTATTATTATTATTATTATTATTATTATTATTATTATTATTATTATTATTATTATTATTATTATTATCATCATCATTCCGTCTCAACATAACTCGTATAAATTCAATATAATATTATTTATATAATTATAAAAATACGGAGTATTACAATCTCCCTTCCTTAAAATGAACTTTGTCTCCGAAGTTCACCCCACTCTCTAATTTCCTCAAGTCTCATCCCTGATTCTCATGCACTCTCTCTCGCCTCACATGCTCGTCTACCATATACGTTCCTTTATAGACATTACAATCATCCCAAAGTTCTTTGTTCAACTCTCATACTTTCTCACATTTCGTGCTTCCTCTTTGCTTAATTTCCGAATTGTTACAACAACCAATATTATTTTGTTTGGTTGGGCAACTACAGTGATAGTTTATTGGTCAAGAGGGGATAAGGGAGGTGCTCCATGATGGAATTATTGGAGTGCAGAGATAACGAACACGATTGGACCTGCAAGGGGGATCGACTCCTTGAAGTACATCATATATCCTGATCTACGTAATGTCTCTTTTTCCACGAAATATGCATTAAATACCTTCACTTTTTTACAACAGAAAGATAAGAAGCTAAGAAGCTGAACTTTTGAAGAGTTTTCAAAAGGAAATAGAGGGTAACATTTTTTTAGATAGAAAATTGGTTTCAAGGAGATGAAGAGGTTCATTTTTCCAATGACTAGATAAAGTAAAATTCCACCATTAAGAAGGTTTCAAAATGAAAACACCTAGGCTGCTCCGTTCTTGCTCCTTCCATTTATTATTGGAGGTAGAATTTTGGAACCCAAGTGCGAGATGTGTTAAAATTGTGAATGATTGGCCGCAAATTTTGGTGATGGTAGCATTAATATTAGTGGATTGAACTTGAAAGTTGTGACTGATATTAGACATGTATCAACGAGGTCGTGTTATTTACATGAATACAAAAGTGGCGCTATTAAGAAAGCATTATTTGGAAGTAGCTCTTCGATTATGTTATTTTTTGGATAAGTTGGATAAAAATAGGTAGGACTTAATGAAGTAGTGTCTCAAAACTTACTCATATTTATGCTATAGATTTCTCTCGTATATTTAGCATAAGTTTAAGTGATAACTGCCGTCAATATTTGTAGGACTCAAATGTGAATTTTAGCTAAAGGAATTGGATTGGCTATTAGGTTACATATTAACGATTTATTGTCACCAAACAAATATTGACGATTTATGGAATTATTTTTTAGTACTCTTTCTTGTTGTGTAACTTGCACATTCCTGGAAAAGAGGGTTAGAATGGCGAGCCCTCCTCATGTACGCACCATGGATGGCGAGCCTTACTACGCATCGCGGTTGGCGAGCCCTCCTCATATACGCACCATGGCTGGCGAGCCTTACTACGCATCGCGGCTGGCGAGCCCTCCTCATATACGCACCACAGCTGGCGAGCCTTTGTCCGCAAACGTGCAAGGACATATCCGAAGATGCCTCAGGTATGACTCCTTCCTATGGCTGGCGAGCCTTTTTACGTAGTCTAACGGACTTTAAACGACCCGCACGGATAGTCGACAGACTCTAAACTGTTCCCGACGACATGTTGTTGGCTCGTACCCTCGAGTCGCCTCGGCGTCGCCCTTCCCAACGACAGGTCCTTGGCCCGAATCCTTTCGAGCCGCCTCGACGTCGCTTGGGTATCCAGGTTGTAATCTTCGATTGACCTAGGGGCTCTACTTTGACTTTCGCCCTTCCAAGCCTCAGTCAAAGTAGGGGCTCTGTAGATACCCAGTATCTGCTGAGACTCCAACAAACACCCGATGATTATCGAACTATAACGTGCTTTGGAATCGCGGCGTTTGATCGACAGTTTGTGTACAACTTTACGTCGGAAAACTTAAAACGATTTCGAAAATAAAATATTTCAAAACTTTTCAAAAGTACCTGGAGTGTTTAATGCACGACGACGGGGTCGCAATGACACTAACTAGAGTCAAAACCGACACCGGACCAAAAACCGACTCAAAAATTCAAATCCCAACACCAACAACGAGTCAAACCGAGTCAACCACCAAAAGCAAAACATTCAAAGCCTTCTATACTAATATTTCCCGGATTCATGAATGGTCAAGTACCAAACATGTGACTACAAATCCTAGGATAGAACAAATCATGATTGCACTTGTGTGAAAGTGACAGGACAACTCGAAGAACCGCGACGTGGCTCGCGCCTCTTTGAGCAGCCCAGGTGGCCACGTCGCTCAAAACTCACACAACCAATCATTTTCCTATAAATACCCCTCAAATGCCCCCATTTGAGAACTTACGCGAGTGTCCGCCCCCTCTTTTCTCCCTTAAAATTCTCGACTCGACTTCCTAAGTCACAACCCGACGCGTATTTACGACCTACCGATCGTAAATACAAGCCTTACACATTGTTTGGTACCGTCATCGTGCATTAAATCACTTGACCGACCACTTCGACCACTACACCGTCACTAATTTTAATAAAACACTCTTTTTACTTACCAAAACGGTTTTAAACCGAGTCTTTTCCGACCAAACGAGTTGTTACACTTACGTCGGTTTCTCGCCATAACCAAACATGTAAGTATGAGGGTGTAAAAATCCTTCTTTTATCATGTCTTTACTGATTTCATAACTATAACATGCTAAAACATGCATAACACGATCCAAAACATGGGATAAACGTGCCAAAACTGAGTTTTGGCCTGAGGCAGAAGCCCCTTATTGTGCACATAGGCTCGCGCCTCAATGGGGTGCCCAGGTCAGAACTCAACCGTGTTTGTTCTCGTCTTTCCCCTTTAATCCATTTTCATATTTTTAATCGGTTTTACCATTTCAAATATTTTCAAACCTTTTTTTTATTTTATTTTATTTGTTTTTAACCATAAAGCATTTTTCACCCTTGGTTCCTCATACCATGACAGTTAAATCCGTGTTTCGGTGATAATATTTGGTTAATAACATTTAAAAGGTATTTTAAAGCCTTTTATTTCATTTCTTTACATTTTGGGAGGTATTTTAAAGCCTTTCATCATTTCTTTACATTTTCAAAACAAGCATATTAGTCACCAACACAAAGTCATCCTTGGTTCTACATACCATGCCGGATTTTAACCCTGGTACGATGATGAGTATCGACTAATTATATTCAAATGAACTTAAAACAATTAGTTCATAATCATTTTCAAAACTATTCATGTCAAGCTTGTCAAGTCGAACTCGACACCGAATATCATCAAAATAATGACGATTATTCAAGTCCCGTTCTTCAAATCAACAAATACGGTATAAATGACCCTTTCAAACCAAATCGGGTCAAATACCCATTTTTCAATAGATTTTATAAGCGTTTTTCAAAAGGTCAGAACACGGCATACAACCGTTGGTTGACTCGCGCCTAAATAGGCCCCTTTTTTCTTATTTCCAAAACCAGGGGCAGCCCCCTTGCACCGTCAACAGGCTCGCGCCTCATGTGGCCACCTGGTGCAGAGTCTGTTCCTTTTCCAGCATTAGTCCATGACGATCCCGACTCCGGTTAGCCCGGATATAGGACGGATCGGATGATTATTTGATCATTCAAAATCACATTTGCCAAATGCTTTACTAAGACAAATGGATCACGTTATGCACCACAAACCTAATACGGTAAATGGATGTTTAATTTCCGTCTTACATGCAAATCAACCATTAATCCAACTCGACATCTTATACTTGATACTTGGATTAAATCAACCGACTTAGAAAGCTCTCACATGTTAGGTTTAAATTATTGGATGCGCATTCATGCATTTAAACCGTTTTATCAACTTTTGAATTCAACCAACCGAGATCGATCAGTAGAGGCCGCTACCGCGGGTGGGATTGGGTGTCTGATTAAAGGGCTTCGCAATACGTACCTTCACCTCTTGCTTAGAAACTTTGGATAGTGGACGACCTTATTCAAGGCGTACGAGAGTCATTCTAGAGATAGGATGCTAAAGAGGGACGATTCCTTATCTTTAGTACCTATGTCAAACCCTACTTTGTGCTTCGTTTGACCGAGGTATAAAGTGGATTCGAACGGGTTCCAAGCATCCCACAAATGCTTGGTGGCGACTCCGAACATCTCTAATCATTTTGAGACCCTTACCGAGACGAAACCGACCGATCTAAAACGATTTGGTCGAAAGCATTTTTACGCCGCCGAGCGTGGCTTTCAAAAGACCTTTGTATGTCCACAGATCGAAATGGGCTTGCAGGTGGGCCATATCCAGAGATTGGCGACTCCGCTGGGGATAACTAGGACACTTACGTCTTTGTGATCCGTAGATGGTGAGACTCGAACGAGGTCTTGGTTGGAATGCATTAATTGATATTACGGTCACGGTCGGGTTCCTTGTCCGGGCCCACAACCTAACCTTTATCGACCAATTGGCTCGTCTCGTCGGCGTGAGTTTTCTCATCCCCGCGTATCGAATCCCGATTGAGTCAAGCATGCCATTGACGTTACACATTTCTGTTTCGTCAAAGAGCTTTCATCACTTTTGAGCACGAGGCTAGGGCACCCTCCTTACACATTTTGTTTGGATTGGTATCCCTCTCGCAAATCGGGGTTTGATTGCTTGGTGTGTAACCCACCCTTTTAAGCCAAAACCCGTGTCAGCATAATGCATAATATAATGAACTGTGAGTGCTTATGTGGTACTTGATCATAAGTCCTTCCGTGTCATTTTCAAACTTTCAAAATCACCTTTTTGCGCCGTTATAATGGCCATTTCAAACCTCGGTCTTTCGCCGACCGTTGTACGCCTTTCTAGGCCGTCGTAATGACGATTTTCAAACCCGGTTTTTATAACCATTTCAACACGCCTTTTTAGGTCGTCGTAATGACAATTTTCAAACCCGGTTTTTATAACCATTTCAAACACGCCTTTCTAGGCCGTCGTAATGACGATTTTCAAACCCGGTTTTTATAACCATTTCAACACGCCTTTCTAGGCCGTCGTAATGACAATTTTCAAACTCGGTTTTTTACAACAATTTCAAATCACCTTTTTACGCCGTTATAATAGCCGCGTCTCAACACGGATTTTAACCCGTTTCGCGCCGACAATGGCTCTTTCAAAACCCGAGAAAAGCACACACCCTTTTCTCGAGACACTTTCGAGATCCCGAGGACCATACACCGTCCCCGAGACCTCTTCAAACATTTCAAACCCTGATTTTCAAAACATACAATTTTGAATTTCAAAAACCGTCTTGGGAGACAATACATTATTTTCCGAGCCGACTCAAACTCAAACCGTCTTTTGCAAATAAACTTAAGACAACCCTTTCAACTGACCGACTTGCGGAGATCTCTATCTTCGGAAGTTGTCCACAAAGCGACAAATGAATCTTTTTGAAAATTTCTATTTTCGAAAAGTTCAGTCCACCATTCCAATCCCGCCTCGTATCTATCGAGTCGAAGCAAACGTACTTATGGGTCTTTACTTATGAGTCGTCTCACCACGAGACTCATCCAATGGCGTCACGCCGCTACATTGGACACATGTCAAAAGTTCGGTCAACACCATCACGTCATAAATCGAGTCAGCATCGAGGAACCACACACGGTCACCCTCGTCATGTTGAGTCTGATCTTTGTCTCGTCCTTTGTGTTGTCCGCGTTCAGTCTTTGAACCGTGTCAGATTGAGTTGTAATGTGAGCCATTTTTCTGCCTCAGAGCCATGGCCCCGTCTTCAACTTCGTATGTCAACAACAACAACAATGATAACAACAGAGATGTCACGACTGATCAGCTAGCCAGCCTGCTCACCGCTCTTAAGGTCACCCTGGATCGCGTCGAGACCCGTATCGACGCCCGGGGTAACAATATTCATCTTGAGAACATAATACTCCACCTCTTACTGAAATCGAGAAGAGGCTAAAGCTCTTGGAAGAACAGCTCCTAGCCCGGGGTAACAATATTCATCTTGAGAACAACCGAAGGTTCGAACCTGTTGGGGATCAATTACCCGACAACTTTACCCTAACTGATATGCCTAAGTTCAAAGGAGTGGAGGACCCGCTCAATCATATTCGTGCCTACAAAGTCTACATGGCCATTAAAGGGGTCAAACAAGAACTTTTCACCCGGATCTTTCCGTCCTCTTTGGAACCGATCCCTCGCCAGTGGTATTACTCCCTTGATCCGAAAAACCGTACTACTTGGGATGAAGTCGCAGTTGAATTTGCCATACAATACGCCGATAATGTTGAAATCCAAGCCAATACCTGTACCCTTGAGGTCCTAACCCAGAACGACAAGGAGGGGTCCATCGAGTTTTTAACCCGTTGGAGGAGGGTAAGTATTCAGCTGGTTAGCAAGCCGAGTGAATCGACTTTGGTGGAAAAGTTCGTCAACAATCTCCGCCTAGTGTATGCCAACTTACTGAGGTATCAAAATATTAAGACCTTCCAGGATCTGCAAATTCTGAGGACATGCATTGAAGATGACCTCCAGAAGGGAGTCTTGGCCAAGACTACTGGCAGAGGCTACCAAGGATCCACCTCAACCGGGTCTCACCCTTACGGCCAAACGAAAAAGATTGATGAGGTCAACCTCGTCAAACCATCTTCTAAGAGATCTGAGCGCCCCCAGAGAGTGTTCACTAATATAGGGTCAACTTATGCAAGTGCCATGAAGAGGCTCATGGACCAGGGAAAGTTACAACCTATCGGACCTACCCTAGATCCGACCGATGCTAAGAAATACCGCTTCTGGAACCCCAATGCCTACTGTCAATACCATCAAGGAAAAGGGCATGATACAGAAACCTGCTTCAAACTCAAACACATCATCCAAGACATGATTGAGAAAGGGGATTTGCCTTTACCCCCGCCGACTAAGCCAAACAACAAAACAAATCCTCTCGGAATTCACGCTATCTTCAACGATGAGCCAACTCTGGACTGCTCACACCTCATCCTGCCAGTTGATGACCAGGTGAACGCCTTGGAGAAAGATCCCTCGAATGGGGTATTTGTATTCAGTGCTGCAACTATGCTCACCATGTTCCAACAGGTTGAGGAAGCCATAGCCAGCCTCTCCGAAAGGATCACTCGACTTGACGATGCCTACCGCCGACTTATCTTCAATCCTCCACCACCACGCCTGAGGGAGAGTCCCCCGAGCGCCCAAAACTACCCTCACCAGGACGGATTGCTCCCGCGACCATTCTGGCATGCACCTCACAATAATCACCCTCACAATAATCACCCTCACAAAAATTACCCTCACAGAAATATCCCTCACAAAAACTGCCCACCAAGGAATACCCCTCCAAGGTGCCTTCGAGATCCTGAAATCAATGGCATCTGGAGAGATGATGTTGAAGATGTCTACATTGTCCCAGGGAAAGAGAAACGGGCGAAAGAGATTGGTCACCTTACCCGATCCGGACGCCCTATCGAAATACGAACATGCTCAACGGTCACTCCAACAACAAACGACCAAGTCGTCCCGGAAGTAGACACTCAACCAAAAGCTCCTGAGAATTCGATCCTCAAGCAGCTTCAGAAGGCAAAAGCCGAGATCTCAATATGGCAATTGATCGCGACATCCTTTGAGCATCGACAGGCTTTGCTACAGGCCTTGGGAAAATTAACTGTGCCCTCCGCCTCTTCCCCTGAAGAAATAGTGGCACATCTGACGAGGGACGCCCCTGACTTGAACAACCCAGTCGTCTTCTCTGACGAAGATATCCCTCCCTTCGGAGCCAATCATAACCTTGCCCTGTACATTACCGTAAAATGTCTCAAGAAGAATGTGCCCATGGTCCTTGTAGATGACGGATCTGCGGTGAATGTCATTCCCCTCAAGACTGCTCACAAGCTGGGTATTAAGGAAGCTGACTTCGTCCTGACAAATCAAGGAGTACGCACCTACGACGGCACTCGTCGCAAGGTCGCAGGGCTCATCACTCTAACTGTCGCAACCGAACCACTGGAAAGGCAAACCAATTTTCAGGTGGTTGACATCGATGCCTCCTTCAATATGATCCTGGGACGTCCCTTGATTCATGCCGTCAAGGCAGTTACCTCAACTCTCCACCAGAAAATCAGGGTCCCCTTCAACGGGAAAACAATCACAATTCTTGCTTCCCCGATCAAAGCTGTTATGAGAAAGGGAATAGCCTCCCAGACCATTGAGGAAGATGACAATGAAATGTGGGGATTCCAAGCCGTGAATGCCATAACTGATGAATAAACACCCTTTGATTGTGACCCATTTGCCAGCCTCACAGTCAACCGCATCATGATGCGCCAGGGTTACTTCCCGGGTTTACCCCTCAATCCACTGAAGGACACCTTGCCTCCCTTGAAACAGGATAAGGTCCCCAACATTCCCTTCGGACTGGGATATGAGCCTACCAATGAAGTTATCTAGGAGATGAACCTCCTAGTTCGAAAACGCAAGAAGCACGGAGTTATCCTCCGTCCCTATCATCTGACCCTCAACGGATACTTTGTCCTCGAGGGAGAATCAGAGCTCTACCATGGCTTTCCGGAGCCGATCTACGACTCTGTGGCCAAGGACAGATACCCGGGTGTGGAAGTCTTGCAAGACTGCTACTTTATCCTCGACAACACCAAAGCTGCATCAACCGAGTCTAAGCCATCGTCATGCCTCGATGGACAAGCTGTCACTCTCCTCTTTGGGGAAGATAACATCAAGCACCTCGACTATGAGGACATCATCAACATCGCCCTAAGGGACAATCAATTTGACCCAACTGCCTTGATCTCCGACACTGACCCGGAGAAAGCTACACAAGGCTGGAGGAAGACTGTCAAGTGGACCGATCGCCAAGGCCGCATTCTTAAGATCACAACTGGAGAAGGCCCTATGTTCAAAGAGGGAAGTGAAGAAGAATCTGAATCTGAGTCAGAGTCAGAGTCAGAGTCAGAGTCAGAGTCTGTCATAGCTCCTAACACTCCTGATGTCCCAGTCAAGGTCCCCTTCCCACTGTTTTATCACAAGGTCGTGGCTGATTTAGAAGCTGAGTCTACTAGGGTCACCCCTACTCCCATGAAAGGTGACAACCTGGAGCCTGTTCCAGGGGCCACCTCCTCTGTTGTGTCACCTCTGACTGACCACGAAATGTCTCTCCTCTACGAGCTTTTTGCTCGTGTAAACTTATAGAACGCTAAGTTTGTTTATGACTCGTCTCAATTTAACTGCAATGCAATTCTGAATGACTATGAGGAATTTGACTTGAGTGACTACCCACCTCACCTAGCCAAAGAATTTGACAAACGAGAGACCAGAACCCCCATCATTGAGGAGACCGAACCTATTAACGTAGGAACCAACAACACACCTCAAGAACTTAGGATAGGGACAACCCTGGACCCCTCGGAAAGACAACAGTTCATTGACCTCCTCCACGAATATAAGGAGGTGTTCGCCTGGTCCTATAGAGATATGCGTGGGATTGACAGGGAAATTGCAGAGCACCGGATACCCATTAAGCCCAGAGCTAAACCCGTGAAACAAAAGCTACGTCGGATGCGTCCTCAATAGGCCCTGAAAATTAAGGAAGAAGTAGACAAATAGTTCAAGGCTGGGTTCATCAAAGTGTCTGAATACTCTGACTGGGTGGCCAACATTGTTCCAATACCGAAGAAAGACGGGAGAATTCGGGTTTGCGTCGACTTCAGGGATCTGAATTAGGCAAGTCCAAAGGACGACATCCCTTTGCCACATGTTGACATTCTGGTAGACAATACTGCCGAACATACTCTCCTATCATTCATGGACGGGTATGCTGGGTACAACCAGATTAAAATGGCTGAGGAAGACATGCACAAGACTGCATTCACTACACAGTGGGGTACATATTGCTACACGGTCATGCCCTTCGGCCTCATCAACGCCGGGGCTACCTATCAAAGAACCGCTACCACTCTCCTACATGATATGATGCACAAGGAGGTAGAGGTATATGTCGATGACATGATTGTCAAATCAAGAGAACGGGACGGCCACATCAACGCCCTTCGAAAATTCTTCGCTCGTCTGCGGAAATATAACATGAGACTAAATCCTCAGAAGTGTGCATTCGGGGTCACCTCCGGAAAACTCTTGGGACATATCGTCAGCAAAAGAGGCATTGAGATTGATCCAACCAAAATCAAAGCCCTTCAGCAAATGCCTCGCCTAGGAACGAGAAGGAGATTCGGGGATTTCTCGGTCAGGTTCAATACATCAGCCACTTCATTGCCAAGCTCACCATGATTTGTGAACCAATCTTCAAGAAACTTCGCACCTCCGATCACACTGATTGGGACGACGACTGTCAAAAGGCCTTCGACAGGATAAAGAAAATCCTATCCAAACCTCCTGTCCTCATGCCACCTCAACCGGGGATCCCTTTATCCTTGTACCTGACTGTTGCCGACACAGCCATGGGAGCTATGCTAGCACAAACAGTCAAAGGCGAAGAACGAGCCATCTACTACATTAGCAAAAAGTTCATCGAGTACGAGACAAGGTGCACCCAGCTGGAAAAGACATGCCTTGCCCTAGTATGGTAAACAAAGAAGTTGCGGCATTACATGCTCAGCTACACAGTCCACATCTACTCCAACATGGACCCGGTCAAATATATCTTTAAAAAACCCGTACTAAACGGAAGGCTGTGTAGGTGGACACTCATACTGTCCGAATTCGATCTAAAGTTTGTACCCCTCAAGTTTATCAAAGGAAGAGCAGTTGGCGATTTCCTAGCAGAAAATCCCGTCAACGAGGATCCAACGACCGACACATGGTCACTTCCTGACGAAGACATCCTTTGTGCCGACTCCGACGCATAGGACCTATACTTCAATGGTGCATCTAATATGAGAGGCTTCGGGGTAGGAATCCTCCTAATATCACCAGAGGGAGAACATGTTCCAATCTCGGTCAAGCTAGACTTCGCCGTCACCAACAACGCCGCTGAATATGAAGCGTGCCTCATCAGCCTCCAAGCAGCCATCACACTTGACATCAAGAGACTGAGGGTCCACGGCGATTCCTCGCTCATCATCAATCAGGTGTCCGGATCATGGAAAATCCGAAGTGACAGCTTAGCTCCCTACCGAGTAAAGATCTGTCAAGAGGCCGAGTTCTTCGACCAAGTCGACTACTTCCACTTTCCACGACAGGAAAATCAATTTGTTGACGCCCTGGCAAAACTTGTCGCACTCGTCAACATACCTGATGACATGACATTAATGCCCCTATGTGTCGAGAGAAGGAGCGAGCCAGCTCACATTTGTGCCATCAACAACGACGAGGAAAGCCATGATGAACCTTGGTACCAAGCCATCCTCAACTACAAAACCAAAAACGAATTCCCTCCCAACTCTGACCCAAGAGGACAAAGAGCCATCCGTTTACTTGCATCACAATTCGTGATAAACCAAAATCATCTATATAAAACAACACCCCCAGGGATTCTGCTCCTTTGCATTGACCATCACAAAGCCAAAAAAGTCATGGGAGAGGTCCACGACGGAGAATGTGGCCCACACATGAGCGCAATGATGCTTACCCGAAAAATCATGCGGCTAGGTTACTACTGGACCACCATGGAAGCTGATTGCCTTAACTACGTCAAACATTGCCACAATTGCCAAATCTTCGCCAACATATAACATATACCGCCATCCCTCTTATACACCATGACATCACCCTGGCCTTTCTCAACCTGGGGCATCAACATCATCGGGAAAGTTAACCCGGTAGGCACCAAGGAGCATTTCTTCGTCCTCATCGCCATCGACTACTTCACTAAATGGGTGGAAGCGCAATCATATGCAGTCTTGACCACCAAACAAGTGGCCAAGTTCATCCAAAACAACATCATATGCCGATATGGAGTACCCCATGAAATCATCAGCGATCAAGGCTCTCACTACCGGGCAGAAACTCAAGCTTTGCTGGACAAATACAAGATCAAATGACATCGATCATCCCCCTACCGTCCCCAAATCAACGGAGCAGTGGAGGCAGCTAACAAAACTCTTGTCACCGTTATCAAGAAAATGCAAGACAACTACCGCGATTGGCCGAGCAAACTCCCATTCTCACTCTGGGGATACCGAACCTCCATTCGAACACCGACAGGCGCCACACCCTTCTACCTAGCATACGGTATGGAGGCGGTTCAATCGGTAGAGTTAGAGGTCCCTTATCTACGCATCCTACTAGAGAGTCAAGTCCCTGAGGTGGAATGGACCCGTCGAAGGTACGAGCAACTCACTCTTCTAGACGAGCGGCGACTCAACGCCTTGCACAACGTCCAGCTATACCAACGACGTGTACAACGGGCATTCAATAAAAAGGTCAAACCCAGGAACATCCAGGAGGGCGACTTGGTCCTCAAGTCAGTTCAAGCACCGCTACCCGTCGATCCAAGGGGAAAATTCAAACCTAACTGGGCCGGGCCATACCTGGTCAAGAAAATACTTTCGGGGGGCGCAGTGAGATTGAGTGACCTAGATGGGGAGGATTTTACAAACCCGACCAACCTAGACCAACTCAAGAAATACTACCCTTAAACCGTAACAACCAACGACCCAAGCGTAGTTCTACAACTAGCAACCACATCAATCCTTTTCGAGTCAAGTTCCTCATGACGTTCTGATTTGAAATTGCATGTTTTATCGAGTCTAAGTTGTGGCACCTTGCCCGTTTCAAAGGTCCTTTGATCTGTCAAAGGCAACATCCATTCGCACTAAAAGAAACAAAAACCCCTGAACTACGAGCATGGTTTGATTTCACCTCTTCAGGTGGATACGTAGGTAGTCCCTCTTATGCATGAGGGATACAACCACAAAACCCAATCAAGTTTACAAAGCATTTCGAACTACGATCATGGTTTGATTTCACCTCTTCAGGTGAATACATAGGCAGTCCTTTCTTACACAAGAAGCATACAACCATCCCCACAATCAAAAACAACAATCCCCATATAAAACATCCCCATCAAAACAGAAGAAAGGGAACAACATTCCCTTTCCCACAAAATACTAAAATAAGCCTTTATCCCTTCCCACAAAAATCCCACTTTCCCAAGTGCAAATGTTTAGGACGATTCAAATCGAATTGCCTTTACAAAATGGATGAAAAAAACAAGCGTTTACAATTTTCGACACGAGCAATCCTCTTATTTAATTAATAATGGGAGGGATTACAGCTTCAACAACAAATAAAGCTCGACGAGTTTACAATTGTCAAAGCTAAGGTGTCAACTAAAACACCTCACATAATAAAACTAGCACAAAACACACAATAACTAGCTAGTACAACATAATAAAAACTCACAACAATAATACAACATAATAATAAAGTGGGTAATGGAGGTCTTCACTCTTCCATTATACCCTTGCCTTTTCCCTCGGGGTACATCTTCCCCTTATCCTTCTTGTTGGCCCGCCTAGCATGGATTTCCTCCTCGGAACGGATCCTCAACGGATCTATGACGGCGACGGCCTCCGATCTAGCACAAGACCCCATGTTCGACCCGAAACGAGCCAATGCATGGCCCACCATATTCTTGGGACCCGAGCTTCTCCTCTTTGATGGTCTCATCACATCAGGACTAGCTCCATCAACATACTCCTCAAAGAAGGCACGGTTGGCCTTGCCAACCTCTCGATACTTCAAGTCGACTACCTCGTCCTTACGGAATTTGGACCTCTCTTCCAAGGACGGAGCACGTGACCACTTGACATAAGCGGGAGTCACCCATGTCGTAGCAACGGGGTTTGGTACCTCCCAAAGCGGCCAAGTGGCCCACCATATTTCGAAGACCTCCACAAGCTCGGAGTTCCGGAAACATTCTCTTGGACAAGGGTATCTTGAGCGGGCACCTTTTGTTAACGCTCCATTTGCCTCATGAGCCTTTCGGGATAGATGAAGGAAGCAGCCTTCAAACCCACCACCATCAAAGAACGAGGACTAGCACCCGAAGCGGGCAACCCCGTGAAGGACCTCAAGTGCCACCATGGCACCACCCAACGGATGTGAGGACCAGCCTCCTCCGCCAATCTTGCGGCCCAATAAGCCTTGGTAGAAGCAAAACTATCCGAGTACAACTTCTTCCTCATGATAAGGTGACGGAAGGAATAAGAAGAAGAATCAACCGGAGGCTCTGCATACCTTAGCCTCTTCAATAGCCACACTTGGAGGATCCTTGGGGATCCGAATGAGGGAGCTTCTCCACAAGAGCCTTCTTTGTCCAAAGCTTGGATGATCTCGCCAAGCACCAACCATGATGGATCTCTACCATGCTCCATTTGCTCAACCACATGAACAAGGGTCATGCTAACATAGCATTTTAGCCCCTCCTTCTTCAAAACATCAACAAAGAGGTACACATGGACAAGGCAAAAGGCAAGAGCCCTTCTCCTAGCCACCTCCGAAACATTGGCATCTAATCGGTTGGAAAAGATGTTGATAAGAGCCAACATATCCACACCATGTGGAGCAAGAAGGAAGTTGACTTGACTTGTCGACAAACCCAACATGGAACAGAAATTCTCCTTGTAGCACAACCGAGTCAGAGGAAGCACCGGAACACAACCCGGCCACCCACCAATGGCTCCAACTTCTTCTGCAAGAGGACAAAGTTAACCGTTCGGGAAAACGAAAACGTGGTGTTTCGAATCCCAAAACCGAGAACATGTTTCGAGAAATGAGGATTGCACCTTGACTTGACGGAGCACCAACAATGGACCAACTCCCATGCAAATGAGTTGATATTTTTCGGGAGGCGACAAATCCCGGCACCATTGTCGCAACGCATTCTCAAAGGCATCCATGAAATATTTTTGTGAAAGAAGAAGAAGTTTTGTATAGATGTTTTTATGTTTTGGATGATGAAACAATGAAGCGCAAACATCACTATTTATACAAAAACGATCAGCGCGTTTTTCAGAAAAAGGGGGGAGCTGGCTCCCATCGCCAGGCTGCTCGCGCCTCTTTCGGCCCTCTCCCAGGATTCCCGCTCTGACTTGTCTCTTTCAACTTGTATTTTCTCCTAACGCCTCAAACCTCCCTCCAGAACGCTCGCGCCTCTTCGGGATGGTCCAAGACATTTTGTGTTTCCTCACACTCACATTTCCTTGTTTTCGCGTTTTACGAAATTCGACACGGTTTCCATGACGCAGCTTTAAACTTACGGATTTTTCATTGTTTTTTAAAGGGAGGAAGGGCTAGTCGCCCCGATCCGCGATGGATTGTTTCCATGTCAATCAAAATTTCGAAAATTTTTCGCTTTTTCGCAATTTTCCATCAAAATAAAAATCAAAAATTGATAACACGACGACAGTTTTCCTCAAAAATTCAAGCACTCACAAATCTGAGTCTTGATCTCACAAAAAAATCAAATCAAATACACTCGTAAAAATCTTTTCTAAAATTCATCCCTGATGGTTTGAGTTTGAATTTTTCGAGTCACAAATCAATTTCAACAACTCCAACGCAATTTAATTCACGACACGAGTTAATTTCTCAATTTTCAAATTAATTCCTTTTGGAGTCCAAACGTGACGACTTGTCGCAAAAATTTTCAAAATTCATTTCAAATTTCAAAAATCAATTTTTAACCTCAAGTCACCTTGGTTAAATTTTGTTTGCAATAAAATGCTTTTACGTGTTTACGTTTACGCATATGTGCTACCTGTTGCCTGTTTTCTACACTAACGATGCAAAAACTGGTGCAAAGAAAAAGGAGAATTGACAGCCGACAGCGCTCCTCCGAAACACAACACAAAAAAAGCCAAAAATCACAAAATGAGCCACAATCCAAAAACACATATATACAAACCGCCTCACGCAAAATGTAAATATGTACAAACAGGAGTCCAAGACACGGACAAGCTACTACAACTACTCAGCGCCTCCCGTCAGACCAGTCCCGGTCTCACGAGAAGCCGCTAACGCAGTACACTTGCCACCGCTCGGACTCCTCTCCGGAACTCTCCAAATAGCGTCTCACGCTCCATCTCGACGTGAAGCTCCTCCGCTGCAGAGCCAACCGAGCCTCGTAAAAGCAATCTCGCATCTCGGCTCGTAACTCGTCCTCACAACGCTCAACTCCCCGGTCCCGACGGTGATCCCCAACCCCCGGGCCTCGATCATCGACCTCTGGCCGCATCCAACTCGGCCACGGACCCGAGCAAGCTCCGCCGGATCCGTAGTACCCTACAAAAACACAATACAGGTCAAAGAAGATCTAAAAACGTGAAATTCAACACAAAATACACAAAAACAACACACAAAAAATACCTGAGAAAGCTGAGCCTCCATCGCAGCCAGGTCACTAGCAAGCGCCCTCCAGCGGTTAGCCATCCGCCACAAAGCCTAATGACTAACGGTCGTCACCTACATCCAAAAATGTCCTTCAATACAATGCAAGGCAAAACACGAGTGAGGAAAAATGTTCAAGTCCGGAACTCACCCTCGAACGATCGACCTCCACCCATGCCAACGTCGGTCACCTCGGCGACCGCAGTGTTCTCGTAAGCGCAACGTAGCTCCTCACCACCCGCCCGAAAGGTGGTCTCCGCCGGAAAACGGGCCGAGTCCTCATCGCAGTCGACTCCCCGCAATTTGATCCGCATCGTAAATAAAAAAATCCTCCTATCAAAAGAAGCAAGGAAAACAAAAGAACGGAGGAAAATATACCTCGATCGGGTACTGTGCAAGCCTCGACAAGCGGAAGGTGTCGTAGTCGACGTCCCGCAAAGAATAGCGCCTCACCTCCCTGACCGTGAAGGTGCTCCTCAACCTCATCTGGGGTCGACTCCTGGAACAACACCCTAGGCGGGTCGACCGGTACCACGAAGATCTCGGTAAGGCACCGACGAGCTAAACGCTCGCCTGTGCCAAACCGGCTCGATCGCGGTCTCCAAGTACAAACGCCGGAATGAGGGCCGAGGCCGCAGACGCTCCCCTCGGGATGGCCGTCACGTCCGTGTAGTGCTCCCAAGGCCACCCGACAAAGCGCATTCAAGACAAAGCTACTCAGCCGACTGGGGGCTTCCTAAGCTACCTAATCATCCTTTCTCTATCTAATTCTACAAAGAAGAAGGAGTAAGGAAAAGCGACTTACGTCAGCAACTCGAAGCTTGTTCACGCGACGCCGTTCGTAAGTCGACTTAATCGACTTCTTCCGAGCCACCGTCCAACCCGTCACAGCAGGGTAGGTCAAGAGGACACCGCATGTGGTCCCCGGGCGCAGAGGGGTGAAGTAAGCGTACAACCAAGCCTGTAATCAAACACAGCAAACACAAATCAGCCAATTTCTCAAAAATTGCCAAAATCAAAAACAAAATCAAACTAAAAAAAGCTACAAAAAATGCACTACCATCCCCCACTACCTCCGGACGCACCGCTGCATGCATGTACCGGGTGAAACTCGCCAAGTCAGGCGTAACCCAGTCGAACTGACCCAAGGTGTCAAGGTCAGCAAGGAGGGGAAGCACTTTGGTCGACAAGCGCTCGCCCTTGTCACCAAAGTACGTGGCACCCAAGAAGTACCACAACCACAACCACACCTCCTGCGCGTCAGCTCTAGCCTCTGCCTCCGGACTCTCCAACGGCGCCGGAGCAACACCCGCCACTCTCTCTCTGAAGTGGTCTCTCACATACGAACTCGCGATCAGGTACGGAGTAATGTCAGAAGGCTCAGTCAAAGCAGTACCGATCAGATGAGTAACCGCAAGAGAAAACACTCTCGTCGGCATCTCGGTAAACTCGACGGGCATCTTGCCACAAGGGAGGCTGGATATCATGGCGAAATCCTCTAAGGTCACACCGACCTCCCCGAACTCCATATGGAACGACGACGTCGCATCCCAGTACCGATCCAACATGGTACGGATCAGACACAGGTTCGACCTAATCGAAGACCTGTGAATATCCCGCCAAGCGGCCACCAACGGCCCAAAAGCCGACCTCTCTATCAACGCCCTCGTCCCGGCTCGGAGAACGTCGTAAAGGCCCAAGCTGGTAGTAAAATCCGAGAAAGTCCTCATGGTGCCGATCTCCCGAAATAAAAAACAAACAACGTCGAACGCTATTCAGTCCGACACTTCAAAAGTGACGAAAGTTCAATCAAGGGACACGACTCACCAAGCCCTCGCGAGCACGGTAGGAGATGTGCCCGTCCGTCAAGCAACAACGGCTACCGTCGAAACCTCGGCCCAAGCAAAGGCGTCGCCGCAGTTGACCCCCCGGCGGGTCTAGCCCGTCTAGCGTCCTAACTTCGCGACGCCGGGCGTCGTCCCTCAACCGTCTCCGCTCTCCGTCTCTTCTGACCACAAGACTCAACGTGACGGATGGAAGGCCTCTCAACGATCCTAACGACGTTCTATAGCGTCCGTTCCGGTCTGGCCGAGGAGTCCGTCTCCTCGTAGAAACCCTCCTCCCGGAGGTACCACCTCGGACCCAATCAGCTCTCCCGGCGCCACGTAGCCCCAACAACGGGCTCCTCACGCTTCTCAACGGCCCTCTCGGCCCCAACAGGTCTCATGCAGGGATCCCTCCTCCTCGAAGCGTCCTCCACTACCGCAAACGGTACACTAACCAGAGTGCTAACCGCCCCGTCCCGAACAACTCCTAAAAGTTAGGAAGGGACCCGCCTATCCCGAACACTCTCCCGCAATAAAAACGTCACCCGAAATTTCGGCATTACGACGCGTAAATGGACAAATCCAAAAAAACAAACAACAACCTCGCAAAGCAAAACAAGGGCAACCCCGCCAAATCCAAACAAACAAAAACAATTCACAAAAACGCACAAAAAAAGGGATATTCTCTCGTGTACCCCTCAACTTTTTCATTTTCTATGATATACCCCTCCTTTCATGCAAAAAAACTTTGACCGTCAATAATTCTTGGCTCAAGTTCGAGAATACGATAAACTTTTTTTCCAAATCACCATCTTTAAGAGGTCTTTCGTTTGAAAAAAAATTCATCGACGTCTCAACTCGTAGTCGGGAATGATGGTCGGTCAAAGTTTATTTGTTAAAAATGTTTGACCAACCATAACTACAAATAAGAGTTCAAAAAGCGGTGAATTTTTTTTTTCAAATTGAAGGCCTTGACGAGATAAT